>NC_057941.1:4540000-4575000 GCF_018555375.3 Anguilla rostrata
TTACGCAACGGCCACTTCCTGTTTGGCTGACCCGTCGCTCCGGCGGCCATTGTGCCTGCGCTAACTTTAGCCCCGCGTCCCGAGGGAAAGCAGGGGCGGCCATGGGAACGCTCGAAAAGGGAAGAGAGCCACCGCCCCCCCGCCATGAGGCCAGATCCACCAGGCACGTTTCCCACAAGGCCGTTCTTCCGGGCCGCCTCCGAACACCGAACGCAATATTCCAAGACCTCCTGGTTTGTGGGCAACAAAAAAAAAACAAGGAGAAAAAAAAAACAAAAAAAAAAATCGGGTCGCAACAATGTGGACCATTCACCTCACCTTTGTACCCGTTTACAACCGACCCCTGTTGCCAGGCAACATCTCTCAGACACATTTTCTGAAAGGAAAAGTGCAACCAAAAAAAAAGAAAGAAGAAAAAAAGAAAAAAAAGGGAAATATTAGGAGTTGAATGTAACCTAACTGAAGCCATTACCGTTGGGCCTACTGCACTGGGGATGAAATCTCAAGTCGTTTGAAATGAAAGAAAGAGCGGGGGGGCGAGGGGGGGGGGGGGGAGCAGCAGGCTGGCTATTCATCGTGCTCTGCCCCCGGTGCACGGGCAGTTCGGCACGGCTGAGAGCTGCACTTCCCCAGCAGATCCTCAGGGACTTGGCAGGAGTAGGCCGTGCTCATTGTGTCTTCCCACAGGCCTGCGGATTCGCCTGAAAGAGGAAGAGGGGGGAGGGCGGTGGGGGGGTAGGGGGGTGGGCAGGAGACAGACGCTCTGTTGCTTCGGAGAGAGCTTCAGATCAGCCCCAGTCAAGAAGGGATCTTCTCTCCTTTTTCCTGTTTTTTTTTCTGGGTTCCCTTCATCACCCCTACCCCCACCCTCCCC
Source organism: Anguilla rostrata (assembly GCF_018555375.3). Classification (NCBI taxonomy): domain Eukaryota; kingdom Metazoa; phylum Chordata; class Actinopteri; order Anguilliformes; family Anguillidae; genus Anguilla; species Anguilla rostrata. The sequence goes on from NC_057941.1 coordinate 4,540,875, forward strand.
CCCGCCCAAACCCTCTCTCCCTCCCCCGCCGTAGTGGAGTAGTGAGCGTAGCTCGGTATCGCTTCTCTTCCGTGTCTCGTTAGCTCGTTAGCTCGGTAGGTAGCTCGTTAGCTCGGTAGCTCGGTAGCTCGGGCAAACGCTGGGAAATCGCCACGGTGAGAGACGGGTGTTTTGTCTGGCCGGGCGGCGGCCGGGTCCTCTTCCGCTCTCCCGCCCGCTGCCGGATTCGCTTTCAGGGAAATTCTGCCGCCGGTGGGGTTGCGCTACACTCCCCTCCACCCCCCCAACCCGACCCCCCCACACCCAATCACCCCACCCACCCACCCCACCTGACCCTCCCACCCCGCCCGCTATTAGTCATGTTGACAGAGAGCGAAGGGGTGATGAGAATCAGGGAGACCAGAAACAGAACAACCGCACCCCCCCCCATACCTCCTCACCCTGCCCTCCCTACCTCCCGGTCCATCGAACGCTGGCGATTCATAACTCAAGAAGGAAGGACACAGGGAATGTTGCATTCCGGAAGAATAAAAGAAAGAAAGAAAAAAAAAACAGGAACAAGGCCTGCAGCCATGTTTTAACCTTTTTAATTTTAACACATCTAAATTCCTCCCCACCCCTAACAAAAAAAAACACCTGTTGCATTTTCACAGGTTTTTGGGGAAACAAACTGTCATCACATTCCAGATCTGTCAGCTGTCCTCGCCACCACCCACGCAGTCACCCCTGCAGTCACCCGTGCAGTCACTGCACGACTGTTGCACTTCCGCAAGGTCGGCAGCTTTGTGTACGCTCTGTCCCTGGCCAGTGTTTCACCCTGTGGGAACACAGGAATCCTTAACCTCCTGAGACCTGGAAGAAAAAAAAAATACTTTAAGTATTTTAATTTGTTTCACATAAATACAATGGCCTTGTATGACATTTTTCAGTGAAAATATTTTCACATTTTTTAATTTATTTTAGTTTTTATTGAACGTCCCTTGTAGTGTCAGGGTTAGCATAGTCAAATATATATGTGCCTTTTGAGATTAAAACCAGAGACATTCTGTTCCCTACAGGGGACAGAAATTAATTTGGCAGGTCTCAGGAGGTAAGGGTAGCCCCAGCCGCTATGGGAGAAGCTATACGGTGCTGGTGTGGAAGCTGCGAGGCAGTTACTGCCATTGTAAAGGAATCGCCAAAGGTGAGCGGTGGTTTGGTGTAGAGAACAGGGTACTCCTAATCTCTCCATCCCCTACAGCTGAGAGCTCCCAGCCCTCACGCCCGGACATCTCCGTGTGCTGCGTCACAAACACCATCCAGCATTTTATTTCATTCTTTCTCTCTTTCAAAACTGTGGCACGTCATGTTGTTTGTAAGCGAGGCAAATGCCATGAGGCAACATGTCGTGAGAAAAATAAAAAAATTAAAGGAGAGAGGGAGCAAGACACCAGTTGTTTTGTTGTTGTTATGACAGACAAATTCATTAAATGCTCTTGCGGCTTCTCTCTCTCTGTCTGTTCCCCACCAGAGGAAGTGTTGGCTTTTTTACGGCGTACTTAGCAGGAATGCACTGGAGTTGAGCAAGCCGAAGCCCTCGTCCAAGTGGGCGTGTCCCCTGCTGCAGGGGTGCGAGCCCAAGTTCGGCTGGCTTCCGCCCTCCCCTCGCCCCGGGGAACGGGACCTTTCGGTGGAGGGCTGTTCTCATGCAGCCGGGGAGATGATAAGTGTGTGTGTGTGTGTGTGTGTGTGTGGGGGTGTGTGGTGTGTGTGGGTGTGTGTGTGTGTGTGTGTGTGTGGGTGTGTGTGGGTGTGTGTGTGGGCGTGGGTTGTGTGTGTGTGTGGTGTGGTGTAGGTGTGTGTGTGTGTGTTGTGTGTGTGTGTGTGTGTGTGTGAGGTGTGTGAGGGTGTGTGTGTGTGTGTGTGTGCGTGGAGTGTGAGGTTGTGTGTGTGTGTTTGGTGTATGGTGTGTGTGTGTGTGTGTGGTGTATGGTGTGTGTGCGTGTGTGTGTGTATGAGTGTAGTGTGTATGTGAGCGTGCGTGTAAACAGGACTGTGTTTGCATGAGTTGTTGACTCCATTAGGATATAACCATAACATGCATTTCCTTCTCATGCGTCTTTCTCTGACATAAAACCGTAAAACCTAAACTGGTGTAAATACTTCTATTTAATAAAAGGATTAGGGAAAACACGGGGCCAAATACTAACGCAGGGAGCTGGAGTTGTACCTTGATTATACAAATATAAACTCCCTTCTGAGCGGATATTTACATTTTGTAAATATCAGCTTAGATAAAGTGGCAGTGTTTTGCCTTCGGATTGAAAAAAAAAAGTACTTCCTGTAGTTTGGTACATTGTAGCCGATGCCTACAAGGCATCAACTGCAAACCGCGTTTCCTGTCAGATCTAACCTGTTTGTGACCCCATGTAAATTGTACCCAGATAATGGTCTCTGTAGATTGTGAGCAGGTATGTTTTTCACTAGTTGGACAAAAAAAACATGAGTCTTTAAGAACGTACATAAATGAAAACCTTTCGGTTGTTTATATGCAAATTAGTACTCCTTTCTCAATAAAGCTGTGTGCAAATACATAGTAGCATGATGATATTTCTCCCCAGAGGAGAAACATAATCTCAAGTGCTGAGACTCTCATGTTTTTGTTTTCCACAATTTTTAGAAATAGATCTCATGTTCTTCTCTGTCAATCAAATGTGGATTTTAATAACAATATATAAAATTATACCGATTTCACGAGAGCAACTTGCAAGGGCTTGGAACCTTGCATTTTCACTGTAGCCATTAAATAATGGTTATCAGAGACCCGGTATTTTGAATTTTGCTAAACAAACCAAGGACAACTGAAGGAAAGAAAGAAAAAAGAGTCAACAGTCCTCCCTAAAATTTCAGAGGAGGAAAAATTCCGCTCGGAGAATAGCTGGCATCATGGAAGAAAAAGCTCTCCTAAGGTCCAAAAAGTTTTTATAATGGATGGTATTTGTGTAGGAGGTCAGCTGAAATGAAAGCTCTGATAGGAACAGACTACAAACGGATGGAGATAAGGGGAGCGGCCACACCAGACCAGGGGAGGAAGTGATGCAACACAGTGGGTCTTTGTTTCAGACGACCGGCTGGTCCGATGCCACGGAGCGCCGAGACTGAAAGAGCCTGGCTGGTGCACGTCGAAACCACTGACCAAGTCTCGACTCTCAGCTCAGCAACTCAGCTCTTAGCTCAACAACTCAGCTCTCTCTCTCTGATTGGCCAAGTCTTGACTCTCAGCTCAACAACTCAGCGCTTAGCTCAACAACTCAGCTCTCTCTCTCTGATTGGCCAAGTCTCGACTCTCAGCTCAACAACTCAGCGCTTAGCTCAACAACTCAGCTCTCTCTCTCTGATTGGCCAAGTCTCGACTCTCAGCTCAACAACTCAGCGCTTAGCTCAACAACTCAGCTCTCTCTCACTCAACCCTCAGCTCAACATCTCAGCTCTCACTGACTGGCCAAGTCTTGACTCTCAGCTCAGCAACTCAGCCAAGTCTCGACTCTCAGCTCGACAACACAGCTCTCAGCTCAACAACTCAGCTCTATCTCTACCGCACAAATCTCAACACTCAGCTCGACAACTCAGCACTTTCTCACTCAACACTCAGCTCAACAAGTCAGCTCACACTGGCTAAATCTGAACACTCAGCTCAACAACTCAGCTCCCTCTCAACTCTCAGCTCAACATCTCAGCTCACACTGACTGGCTAAGTCTTGACTCTCAGCTCGACAACACAGCTCTCTCTGACCAGCCAAATCTCAATGCTCAGCTCAACAACTCAGCTCTCTCTCACTCAACCCTCAGCTCGACAACACAGCTCTCTCTCACTCAACCCTCAGCTCGACAACACAGCTCTCTCTCACCAACCAAATCTCGACTCTCAGCTCAACAACTCAGCTCTCTCTCTCTGATTGGCCAAATCTCGACTCTCAGCTCAACAACTCAGCTCACACTGGCTAAATCTCAACACTCAGCTCAACAACTCAGCTCCCTCTCAACTCTCAGCTCAACAGCTCAGCTCCCTCTCCACTCTCAGCTCATCCGCCCCTTAGTCACTGGCCGTCTCCTCCTCTTCACTGCTGACGGTGCCCTGGAAATACAGCCTATAGTTAGGAGACAGAGGGACGGGCCCTCGGTGACAAAGACCCCGTTCCCCGAAACGGCAACGCGCTTCGCCTTTTCCGCACGGTCAGCACGCCATTCTCGCGGAGTCGCTGGCGTCCCCGTTGGAAACCCCCGTGAAACGGGCCGCCTCGCTTTCACCCGACCTCACCGATTACTCAGAGACACCTCGGTTCACCGCTTCGGTGTTCAGCCTTGGTATTCTTTTATATAAAGTGTGTGTGTGTGTGAGAGAGAGAGAGAGAAAGAGAGAGACGAGCAGCAGGGCTGAGTGAATCACCATTGTAGACATTGATTACGTGTGTCAATGCATTGGTATATCTTTTATAATATGTATGCTTGCAAGGTGTGTTCTGAAAAGCGAAGAATGAATGAGATTGAGAGAGAGAAAGAGAGAGATAATGAGTGAATGAGTGAGAGAACATTGAGCGAGCGTGCCAGATGTGGTAAGTCTTCTCTAATCTGTCATCTGAACGGCAAGGGGACTAATGTTCACTTGAACCAGGCCGGGGTGGATGAGTTATCTCTGGAAACTTCACAGCCAGACCTAATCTTGTCTCAGAACAGCATAGTCTGGAGTTTTCTTTTTTCCTTTCCAGTATTACTCAGTCGCTTGAGGTAACGTGTGAAGGAAAGAGATTATGATAATAGCCAGACCCAGGAAAATTAGCCAGACTGTCCGTATTTACTTATGCTAAATATGTATCGTGTGGGCCTCTGTCCCCTGGTCAGTGACACTGTAGTCGCAGTTAGTAGTCGCAGTGCTCAGTCCAAGGTTGGGGTTAAAGTAGTATTTTTCATTTTTATTCCAGGTGTAATTTTAGATAAAGCTGACTTTTTACTAGGGTGTTGCATCTTATAAAATGAGGTGTAAACGTTTGACAAGTGTGTGTGTGTGTATGTGTGTGTGTGAATGCATGTGCATGTGTCTGTGTGTTTTACTGTGTGTGTGTGTGTGTGTGTATATGTGTGTATGTGTTTGTGTGTGCATGTTTTACTGTGTGTGCGTATATGTGAGTGCGCGTATGTGTGTGTGTATGTGTGTGCGTGTGTGTGTGTTTGTGTGTGTGTGTGTGTATATGTGTGTATGTGTTTGTGTGTGTGTGTTTTACTGTGTGTGTGTATATGTGTGTGCGTATATGTGTGGGTGTGTGTGTGTGTGTGTGTGTGTGTTTGTGTGTGTGTGTGTGTATGTGTGTGTATATGTGTGTGTGTGTTTGTGTGTGTGTGTTTTACTGTGTGTGTGTATATGTGTGTGTGTATGTGTGTGTGTGTGTATATGTGTGTGCGCCTGTGCTTCAGTGTTCGCAAGGGGGCGGGGTTATGGAGATGACAGACAGGCAGGTAGAGCAGGCAGGCTCTCTCTGATCTCACGTGCAGTGACAGGCTAACAGCCTGAGCACTGCGGGCTGAGGCGGAATCCTTCCCTCACCCTGGGAGGAAATGATGTCACCGCATCTCTCATCTCCCGGAGCACAGGCACAGGTGGGCCCGGTGCTGAGGGGGGGCAGGGTGGAACCAGACGGATGTAGGAGGGGGCTGGCTGTCATGCTGCTGGTGAGACATAAAATAACCCCCACCCTCTTGCCATACACATGGAAAGACACGCTCATGCACATCCCTGTCTTTCTGCCTCACTCACAAATAAGCATGCACATACGCACATACACACGCACACACACACACACACACCACATACGCACACACACACACACACCTAACGCACACACACAGCACCACACACACCGCCACACCACGCACACACACCACATGCGCATACACACCACACACGACACACACACCACACCACAACCATACGCACAACACACACGCACACACACACACCACCACATACGCCATACACACACACACACGCACACACGCACACACACCACATACGCGCATACACACACACACACACGCACACACACCACATACGCATACACACACGCACACATGCACACACACCACATACGCATACACACATACACACGCCACACACTGATACACACACACACACACACGCACACACACGCACACACATATACGCACACACAGTAAAACATGCACACACAAACACATACGCGCATACACACACACACACGCACACACACGCACACACACACACACCACATACGCACACACACACACACACGCACACACGCACACACACCACATACGCATACACACATACACACACCACACACTTACACACACACACACGCCACACACGTATACACACACATACTCACTTGCGAAGAACTCTATCCCTCTCTCTCTCACTCACAAATACACACACACACTCATATGTAAATCTGTCCCTCACACACTGAGGCGCACGCATACACACACACACGCATACACGCGCCACACACTTATACACACACACACACACGCCACACACGTATACACACACATACTCACTTGCAAAGATCTCTATCCCTCTCTCTTTCTCACTCACACATAAACACATGCATATCTGTCCCTCACACACAGGCGCACACACACACACACAAACACACTTTTCTCTCACACACGCACAAACACACGTTTTCTGTCACACAGCTCTTTGTCTCTGACTGCATTCAGCTTCCAGGAAATAGCATTACCTGCCTCACCACACTCTATCATACGGTTTTACATTCAAACAGAACAGGGACTTATCCAGTTCAAAGCTATTCCCACATCACATACAGTAGGAACTGATGAATCCCTTTGATTAGTCAGAAAACACAGTGTACAGTTACAACAGGCTGGAGACTTTCAGACTTGAGTTTTTCTTTTTTTTTTTTTTGAAGGAAGGAACTTTCTGAATTATTATGCCCATCTTATACAGCACTTTCTCTCCAAAAATTTTTTTTTTAAAAAGAGAAAAAAATCAGGTCATGCCCTTTTGTTGCCATGGACCCCGAGTGTGGTTTACCATATGTCTATGCATGAATAATAGTCCTTCGACAAAGATGAGAGATTTAGAAATATAATTAAATATAATTTTCTAAACCAGAAAACGCTCCTCTTTCAAGCGACGTAGGGACTTCCTTTGGCCCAAATGAAACGGCTTTGAGCCCATTGCTTTGGCTTGACCCTATGGATCAGATCAGAGGTAAAAAAGTACGACACACAAGCGAAGTCAAGCAGAATAACACTTCACAATGTCTCTCATTTCCTCTTAAACTAAACACATGTATGAGCAGTCCTCCAAATTCCACACCCTCAAAATACACTCCACGTGCCTCAAACTTATAAATATATATATCGGGTTCACAAGGGTTCTGTTTATATATACATATTTATAGCGCATATATATCCAACATCACAGCCCTACAATCTATTTCTAGTTCTATTGTGACCAAACCTCAATGCGATGCATGGTTGGCATGCCTTAGTTTGTTGTGTTCCTTTCTTTCAGCTGTGTTTGTTGCACAGTTGCTATGGCCCTCCAGGAGTGTTTGTGGACTGCCCTTTACTGTCGAAGAATCATTTTCCAGCCCCACCCCCCACCTCAAATCATTCTTTGTTTTAATTTCCTCTGACAAAATATACTTGTGTATATTTAGCACAAAAAAATTCACTATGGAAATTTGTCATGATTGCTTGATAGACTGATGGATTGATTCATGATTTTGGTATTTGTCTTCATTCCTAAGAGGGCAGGTTTTTTATTTTTTTTTTCAAATTTACAGTTTAAGGATGTTGCAGATGCTTTCAGATAGAGCGACTCACAAAAGGTCAAAGTCAAAACAGCACTGTCATCGAGATACGTGCCAAAAGACCTGCAATGCAGGAGATAGACGGGTTTGGTTTGTTATTTTTTAATAGATAGAAAAGGAGTGTGGCCCGGTGGTGCCGTGGGTAGCTCTGTTGCCTCGAACCCGGGTGTCCCCATGTTCTCCTTGTGTCCGCGTGTTTTTCCTCTGGGTACTCCGACAGGTTGGGCTAACTGGAAACTCTAAATTGCCCGTTGGTATGAGTGTGTGAGTGATAATAGATTGGCAACCTGTCCAGGGTGTAATCCTGATGGCACCAACCAGTAGGCCAGCTAACAAGACATTGCAGGTGGGCAGACCAGAGATAGAGGGAAGAGTACGTTCTCCTGATTTTGTGAAGGAATAAACCTCAGGATAGGTGGTTGCCATGTGTTCTGAGAAGCTTAATATGTCAAACAGGATCACCCAAAGGTTCTACAGACTGGAATGGAGACACTACAGAGCCATCAACAATGACTGAAGCGTAAATCTCCACACGACAATAAACCAGGAGGAGGAGGTCTTCCCCAGGTTAAGCTTCAGATGGTGGATGGACAGCCAGGTTGCAATGTCAGCTATGCATGTGAGGACATGAACACCATTCACAGAACTTCACTATCAGAGGAAGAAAACAAGAAAGAGTCGGGTGTCTTCGCCATAACAATGATTGTAACATTTTGTGAGCGGTAATAAATGGCCTAAGTCGCTTATTCTAAAAAGAGAAGGGGAGAGGGCCCCAAACAGAGCCTGTGGAGAATCTGTGCTGATCAAGAAGATGTGAGGCAAGGTGATACCCCCTTTTCAGGCCACCTGGAACAGTGAACAGTGAAAAAAGAACAGTGAACGGTGGCCCAAACTATATGTGGGTAGATCCTAAAATCCCCATCTTTGCATCTTAGGGATGACAGTAGGATTTTGTGGTTGAAGTTACCGAACCCTGCAAACAAGTTGAGCTGGATGAGGGTGGAGTCAAATGGCTCAGCCCCCACCAGGTCAAGAGCCCCTGTGACTGTGAGGAGAGCAGTCTCATTGGAGGTGACCAGAACTGAAACCTGGTTGGCTGGGAGTGAGAGAGACAGTTGGTCTCAGAGTTTTGTACACAAATGAGAGCAGTGAGACAGTGTGGTAGTTGCACATATCGGCTGGGTTTCTTAAGGACAGGAGAGACGCGGATCCTCTTTTAGAGCAGTGGGGACCATGCTGGTTGATAGAGCTGTTCATAACAGAAGAGATGGAAGGAAGGTTGACATTGCAGATTAACTAATTATGGTGGAGGCAATAGCATCATGAGAAGAGGTTATTGGGCAGGAGGATGTTAGGAGTAGTTAAGATATTAGTCAGAGTGGAAAGAGAAGGAAGATGGTGAGAAGTAGGTGTTAGTAGGTGCGGAGACAGGTTGGGGAGGGGTGGAGTTACGAGCGACATCAATCTTCTTTGCAAATAAGGACACGAAGTCATCCGCAGTGAGGAAGGGGGGAGGGGTGAAGAGAGAGGGGAATGTGGAAAAGTGTTTATGCGGGTTTGAAGCAGCAGACTGAGATCTTTGGAATAAAGTAAAGCAGACTTAGCAGAGGAATACACAAGAAAGAGACCAGAAGGGAGACTGACGGGTCATCCAAGGATTAAGTTTTCTTCCATTCCCCCTTTTTCCCTGCTCATAGTTTGGCTCTGTCTGCACGTATGCAGTCAGTTAGCCAGGGGACTAGGAGGGGACAGACAAGCTGGCTCGGTGGAGTCATGGTTGTCCTCAGAAGACTCTTGTAGGTAGACTCCCATGTCTTTGTCCGGCTATGTCTTCTGGCCAGTGGGGATTGGACAGTGAGGCCACAAACAGCTGCAGCTAAACTGCAATCGAGCACAAAGAAGTCTAAAATAAACCTACTGAACCATTGCATCTACGGGGTATGAGTACCCAAAAGCGGCCACAACACGTCTTGGCCTTGTATTGTAATGAGATTGAAAAACAAGGATGGGAAAACAGTCAAATCAATGATGGATTTCAAGTAGGACTACATGTCACAGTAAAATATGTAGAAAAAAGTGCCAAACACTAACATAAAATTGAAAAGTTGTCTAAGCAACTGGACATAAGGCAGAGCTGTGCATGTTTACTGCAGAATTTGGCATTTATCTGAGGCCACACGCATGTTTATTGATAGCTAGAGAAGGTGGTCAAATTGCATAAGGTATTATCCAGAGGAATATGACTGTTGCACATTTAAATCTATGAATGTGAACTGTCAACATCTCTTAATTCCCTTCAATCCTCACATTCTCCCCTAATATTTTTTCCCCCTGATAAAGTAGTTTCTTTATTTTCATTTTGCGTTTTATTATTCTGTTTGTTTTATTACCTATTAGCGACATTAAGTAAAATTAAGATTTTGGTCAATTTTAGACGTCAGACATTTTTCACTTGTTGCTTGGCCAACAGCTGAGATAGTGGGTAATAATATAAGTAATAAAACCTTTTTATCAATTAAAACTGGTCTACATGAACAAACATGAGTCCACTGTTTACTTGCACATCAGTAACTAGATGTACATTCTAGAAATCAATGCCTAAGCCTCAAATCAGACTTTTGCTTGAAAACGTGCTATAATTTGTCTCACAACCTTTGTCTCTTAAAAAATGTTTTACGAGTAAAAAAGGGGGGATTAAAAGTTATTTAAATTTTCTTCATGGAGGTAAAGATTTGAAGTGTAATATTTTGATGGAATGGAGGCCTGTGTCGACACATTGTTAGGCATACCAACTGGTATCCTTCTACTGCAAAAGTCAGTTTCAAGCAATCAAATAATAAAAAAAACTTTAAAATCGTAAAAGTTCACCAAATGTTGTTCTTGAAAGTAGCCAATTTCACAATGAAGCATACGAGACCAGTTCAGGGATCGTTTGGTTTTGAAAACTGTTTTCTTTTCTTTCTTTTTTAAAAATCTTTGTGGAAGTTTCTAGAGCACAACTTTATTGTGGAACACAGGGGAGGCCTGGAAGATTGCCAGCATGCATGGACTCCTGTTGTGACCTGGCATTTCTGGCTTGGAATCCCAAGTATAGTACTCAATTAGATGGAGAGAAGGGTGGTATGGGGGGGCGGCGGTGTGTGTGTGTGTGGGGGGGGGGGGGAGTTACTACATGCAAACAGAGTTCAGAAATTCCATTAACCCTTTGAAGAGTAGGGCCTGTTCCGAAACAGCCTCCTAACTACTGTGTCCTCAGAATATGTACTGTGGGGCGGCAGTGTAGCACAGTGGGTAAGGAACTGGGCTTGTAACCGAAAGGTCATAGGTTCGATTCCTGGGTAGGCCACTGCCGTTGTACCCTTGAGCAAGGTACTGAACCTGCATTGCTTCAGTATATATCCAGCTGTATAAATGGATACAATGTAAAATGCTATATAAATGTTGTGTAAGTCGCTCTGGATAAGAGCGTCTGCTAAAATGCCTGTACTGTAATGTACTAAACGTAAGGCCTACTGTGTACTGCATATTCTTTAGTACGTCATGGGCAGTATCGAAAAAATATCCTCAATACTATTTTCCAAAAGTACTGCAGACGTGTTGTAAGATGTGCCGCCATTGTAGTAAGAAGGCCTTGCCTCTTCCAATGACAGCAGACCACATTATCTATAAGGCCCATGCCCAGTCTTGGTAAAAATTTAATGCACTGGCAAATGTCAGAGACTAATTTAGTTCCTGCTGATAACATTGTTTACAATGCGCTTGAGGTATTTTGAAATGTCTGAACCAAGGTTTCAGAGTATCATGGACAGAACAGAATCGCGATATTCTGCAGTCAGACCTTTGTGTGTTTTTGTAATTTGACTTTGATATTCTTGGCACTGAATGAAATGGTGTGCTCTCGCTCCAGCTGTTTAAAATGGTGGAAGGGTGCATTTTTCTTTTTTTCTTTTCTTTTCTTTTTTTTTTTGGAGCAGAAGGCACTTCGTGCAGCACATTTGTCTGGGTTCTAAATCAACCAAAGGAGAAAAGAAGACACCACACAACATTATCATATTTAACAATATATATTTCTAATTTCAATGTACATTCCGTTTTTGACATAAGCTTTTTTAAATTTTTCTTCACAAACAACAAAAGGCATCTAAAATAAATACTATATAAAATAGAACTTCAAAATAAATATATCTCTAAAGGGAAACATACTGTATGTGAGATTTTTTTCCTTTTTTTTCCTAGAACAAGACAAAGGCATATAGCTTCTTTTCTGAACATTGAAATTGTAAAGGCAAGAAATAGAATAGCATGAACCAGCTATCTGGAAGGGTTAACTAGGACAAGTTAACTGTCCTGCCAATGGAATTCTGGTGACCTCCACAGGTGCTACAAAGGATGTCTAGTCACACCTTTTTTTTTCGGAACAAAATGTTGATCTTTGAGTTTGCTTTTAAAAAGAGATTAATCGTGTCGTTTACAGGCAAATGGGTGACAAACAACAACAACAACAAAAAAAAACAACATAAAAAATTACGGAGTCTGCAGTTGTGGGAAGTTTAATCTATCCTGGTGTTGGCAAAGCAAAAGTGTGTGAAACTTAAAAATAATAATAATTTTTAAAAAAACCAAGAACCATCTTTTATCTGACTTGGGATGTTCCAGTTTTAACAAACCCAATGCCGATGCAGCTGTATTTTGTCAATCAAGTTTGGATATCTGGTAAAGAAAAGAAAAAATGTGCCTGTGAACACATTGGTGTAAAAAATGTTGGTGAAGGTTGGCTGGGTCTGGCTGAACTGCAGCAGTATTTGTTGAACAGTTTCTGGGAATCTGTGGTTTCAGAGGTACTGAGGACCTGGGGAATTAGCCTTGCCCCTCTCTCGAGGTAATGAAGCGTGAATAAAATAAACAAAGAGGTATTTTTTTATTACCCAGTACACTCCTCTAAAGCAAGTGCTGTTTGTGATAGAAAGACCTGTCGTCGCCCCCCCCTCCCCCCCCCTCCTTTAAGCCCACGGCCTTGCCCCCAAAAATATATATATTTTTTGTACTGCACTGAAATTATACTGTACCATGCGATTTTACAACTACACTATCAGGCTTGGATTACTAGGTCCTTAAGACTATATACAATAAAAAAGCTTGCCTGCAGTGATTCGTGTTTTTAACGTGATGGCAACAAGTTGTAATTCTACATTAGTTGTTTCGACCTCTTTCTCCTTCTCCTTTGTGTGTTCATTTTGGCATCTGCCCTCAAGCAGCTCCACAAAGAGCCACGTGAAAATAACATGGCCTCGTACATTCATGACAGAACAGTGTTTTTTTTCCTCTTTTTTTTTTTGTTTGTTTCTCCGCACTTGCATTTTTTTGCTTTGTGTAACATCACAAGTACAAACATTACCATATCTGTGGGGGCGGTGGTAAGATGTAAGAACAGGGGGGTGGCACATGGAAGGGTTTTTTTTTTTTGGGGGGGGGGGGGGGGGGCGGAGGGCGGGAGAGATGGGGGATAGAGAAAGTATCCCTTTAATTCAAAAATGTATCACCCTGCTAAAAAAATAAAATAAAAAGGACACCGTACCTTTAAGAGCTTTTACCATCTGACCGGTTGTCAAGTGCACGACCGAAACGATCCCTCTGGAGTAAGACGACGACGACGATGACAAAAATAGAAGGAGCGGCATACTACTCTCCTATTGGCTAAAGTCCTGGCATACCATACAAATCGCTAAAATAGAACTTCTGATATTCCGAAAATAACGGTTATTTACAATAAAAAGGCCGAGCTCAGCAGCAGTGGAGAGGGACTGTGCGCGGCAGGTGAGAAGGCACCTTCGTCCCTAAACACGAAAACGCCCATTTCATCCCCCCCCCCCTCCCCTTCTTCCTGCGTCAAACTGTGCTTTTGTTTCATCTTTTGGGGTTCGCTTGATCGATAGAAGGATGTGCAAGTGGTTGATTGGTATAAGTAAGGTGGTCCCGATAAACCACAGTTTATTGCAATTTTTTCCCTCCCTCCCCCCCTACCCCCCCCCTTACTCAAAAGGGTCTTTCTTTACAACAGGCCGCTTGGAAGCATGGAATACTGGCCGATTACTTTTGTTTTTTCCTCTTTTAAAACATAAAAATAAAATAAAAATTCCCAAATAGTCAATAATTTACCCAACTTGGAGCCATTTTTGCTTCTTGGCGCAAAGTGTGGCCTCCTCTCGATTCTCTAGAGCAACACAAAACGGAAATGAAAGGAATTTATCCCTGAGTTGTGTCTTTTTTTCTCTCTCTTTTTTTTTTTTTTAAAACAGCAAAACTGCCCCCCCCCCCCCCCACCATCTCATCCACGATTTCATGCAGGGCATTTCTGACGCATGCATTTCACAGATAGCCATTTAACACCAGCTGGATGTGTTCAGTCCAGAATAACTGAAGGCAAGCCCCTCTTCAAGGTGTCCCTTGGACATCTGGCTGACGTGGTATGGAACAAAAACCTAACGGTCACCTTACACCACCGCGCAAAAAAAAAAAAACCACGCCTTCCCTGTCTCGCGTTGACTGAAACGCTCTCCGACAAGCTCGTAGGTGGAAGCCTTACATGGTTTGCAGCTTTTTTCTTTCCCCTACTGTACGTATAAAAAAAAGTTCAGACGCGAACGCTTTTTGGTGAAGAGAAAACAGGAAGTGGTTGGGTAGTGGCTCGTAGCGGAGAGTGTGTTGGCGTCGAGGGTAAAAGGGGTGACATGCACCATTTCTTTAGTCATTTAGGCGATTCAACTCTACAAAAGCAGCACATATTGTCCTTTCCACTTTCTGGAAAAGTTGACTCTGATTATTATCTATTAATAGCTACCCGAAGGGAGAACAAAAAAAACAAAACAAACCAAAAAAAAACAAGAACAACAGTTAGCAAAACATTAATTAGGATTCTTTTTTTAAAACTTTTTTTCTTTAAAAAACCAAAACATTCTGTATAAATTAAAAACACGGGGAGAGATAGGAATCATGATGCTGTGTAATAAATAGCTGAAAATGGCCAAGGAGACATGAAAGATGACTTGTGCATTTAGCCATACATTTCTCTCTCTTTTCTTTTCTTTTCTTTTCTTTTTTTTTTAGCTTTCCTTATTCCGTTCCAGTCTCTTCACAGTTTAAAGACTGGCACCCGAAACCGACCGAGCCGCCGCGCCCACCGTTTTTTCCGGATCGTTCTCTGTTGGGCGGTGTTGATGCGACATCGCCGAAGTGGCGACAATCTGTTTTAATCCTCTGCAAGTACCATGGTTTCCTGTGTCTTCCAGAACAGGGGGGGAGGGGGCGGGGGTCGAGGATGGGGGGGCGAGGGGGGTCCAAAATCCTCTCTTTTTTTTTGTCGGGGTGGTGGGACGATCCTGCCCCCCCCCCCCTCCAGAGAGCCAATAAAGCGAAAGAGCTAAACCAGGCGGTACGGCCGTGGGTGGAGGGGCGGGCTAGGTTTGGGTTTGGGTTTGTGGGGGCGAGGAGGGCATCAGGACGGCTGCTTCCCCGGCACCGCCCCCCCACCGGCCTTGCCCTCGGCGCCCCCGCCCCCCCCACCGCCGGCGCTGCCGCCCTTGCAGGGGGGCGAGTTCCTGCAGCGGCAGCCGGGCCGGCTGGCGCAGTCGTAGCAGCGCTGCGAGAGCTTGGCGCAGCCCGTGGCGGGCAGGTAGCACACCAGGCAGGGCAGCACCAGCGCCAGCGCCGCCATGAAGGACCAGCGGGCGCAGCAGTTGGCCTGCGAGCAGGAGCAGGGCCGGTCGGCGCACGAGCCCTCCTCGTCCTCCTCGTTGGTGCAGTGGTAGAACACGCCCTTCACCAGGCACATGCAGGTGGCCGAGTCCACCAGGCTCTGGGCCGAGCACAGGCACTCCTGGTTGCACACCCAGCAGGAGGGCAGCGTCCGGGGCAGGGTGCACTCCGTGCACTTGCACTTCCCGCAGTCCTCGCACAGCAGCGCGTGCTTCTTCCCCCCCGCCGCCGCCGCCGCCCCCATCGCCGCCGACGCTGCCGCCGCCGCCGGGGGGTCGGCCGACGCCTTCAGGAGGGTGGGCGGGGGCTTGGAGCCCAGGAGCTCGGCCGCCGCCGGGGGGGTCCTGGCCAGGCCGGGGTCCACCACGGGGGTGGGGGCGGCGTGGTCCAGCAGCCGCTGGTCGGAGGAGGTGCTGCTGCTGCTGCTGACGGAGCTGGGCCTGCCGCTGAAGGAGATCCAGGGGTGCGTGGTGACGTCGTGCGGGTCGCAGCGCATCGGGTGGGGGTGCGGGTGCGGGTTCGGGTGCGGGGACCCCCCCAGCAGGGCCTCGTGGGGACCCCCCCGGGCTGCCTTCTGGCTGTGGGGCTGCTGGGACACCACGGCGGGGCTGTCGATGTAGTCGTTCTCCGCGTGGGACGACCTCATCTGGTCGATGGGGAAGATGGCGAGCGGGTGCTGCAGCCGCCCGTACGGGACCCGGCTGTCCAGCAGGGGCTGCCCCAGGACGGCCGAGGGGACGCCGGGGATGTGGTGGGGGACCCTGGACTCCATTTTCGGGTCCGCCGCGTCCTCCTTCATAAATCACTCTGAGAGAGAGAGGAGCCCGGAGTCTAGCAGCCCTGTGGGAAACACCGCGACCAGCTGTGAGCTCAGGCACCAGGGAGACCCATACGCACCCCGCCACACTGCCGTAAACCGGATGAGCCGGGGCGGGGGGGGTCGATGAATTTTCTATAAATTATTTGCAGTTCCCACCCCCCATTGCCCATAAAAGGTCACGATTGCAGATGAGCTGATCGGGTGGTAGGTTTCTGAATGTACGTATAGATTCCAAAGGGCAGCTGAACAACTTTGTTTGTGCCGTTTTCAGACTGAAGTGCTGTGCCAGCACTGTGCCAGGATGAAATGATTTATTTATTCTTTTTTTTTTTTTTTTTTTGGTTTTACATATTTATATTACATTTACAAATGTACCCATTAAAATGTTACATAAGACGTTATGCATAAATCATTACTTGCCAATAACTCAGACAAAGGTTTTCTACTTTTCAAAAGCATAATTTCATTTAAAATGTATATTCTTTTGAATTCACGAAAATTTTCACGTGAATTTCGTTTTTGGAACAAACTGGATGAGTGTGAACAGTTACATGCAAGAATACATGCTAATGTGTAACATGCCCGCGAGAGATTACGGTGCAAAATCAGCGTTATCCTATTCACTCTGAATTTTGTAGTTTATGAGGTATTTTAGGAACGGATTCCATGTCGCGACATGCGGTGTTGCGCATCAAAATAGTTTTACTTTTGATATCGTGATATAAACGTTTGTTTATCCCTATGTCAAAGCTTTCGACAGTAATATATTTGAGTTCAACCGGTGACGTTGAGGTGTTGCACATCAAAATAGTTTTACTTTTGATATCGTGATGTAAGCGTTTGTTTTTCCCGTCTGCGAATGAGCTTTCGACTGTCCTGTATTTCAGTTCAACCGGTAGCGTTCGGAAATTCGTATTAAGTAGAAAAATTAGACGGGTACAAAATCGTGTGTTGCAGGATATTATTTCAAATATTACACATTGTATTGTTCTCCTCTGTAGCATTAAGATTAGCATTTTAAACAACGTTTGGATACAGGGGCATCTCAGATAATTGTATTATTATTATTATTATTATTATTATTATTATTATTATTAGCAGAAAAGGCCATCCACGAATCAACAAACATGCAGGAAATGAAGAAAAAGCATTTTATTCTGTTAAAAAAAAACCTGTTGCGACTTCGGCTGTGCTGTTGAGACAAATGCATATGCGCTTAAACTGCAGATGACACAGGGCTGATTATTTTCACAGCCAATAATACAGAGAGTATCTGTGCGTTTCTTTCTGTTTCTATTTATCGTTAACTGTATGAATTTACAGTATGAGTGTCATTTAAACTGACTACTTGACGGAATCTTCGATCTGCGCTATATTGGCTGGTGGATTCTCAACCGAGGCTGCAGTCTTGCATTATGTTCAACCGTAACATTCTCACCTGACACACATATTACTTAATCGTATTCCGTATGTTGTCATGTTAATTTAGGCTGTGTTCAGAAGGAAAAGGTTGCGGTAATACGATTTGCGAATCAATCCATATCTACTGGATTTGCGAACCAAATATTGGCCGAGGTTCTCGGAAATTATAGGCTACGACTGGCTAAATTTTCTTTCCGTTCACCGATAGATTTGCTCTTTATCGTCGAGAGTTCGTATAGCTGAAATGACAATGCCACCTGACTTGTACAGACCATCAACGAATAAAGAGACGCCGCGCCGCGCCGTCAAAGCAATGATCCTCAGTGAAATGTGAATGGTGGGCAAAAACCGCGTTATGAGACCAACCAGTTCCTAATAGGCTGCTCGGTTTGCACGAGACGTTCAATACAGACAGGCTGAAGACAACCTTCTTAAAGAACGAACAGTGTAAATATAATCTCATGCATCCCTGCTTTTCTCCCGTTCTTTAATCTGTCCCGTTCCTCTCACACAACCTTGTTACGATAGAACCCATGGTTAAATATTGACACACACACTCTGCATATACAGGAACAGCTTGTTGCAAAACCTGGACGGTGGACGTTCTATAAGGCTAACCACAAAACCAGAAATAAACCTTAAGCATAACCATTTCGAAATGAACATTATCGTCAGTATATAACACTCAAAAGCTGTATTGCTGAATATAATTCTCAAGATATTTCATTAGATAAAATTACTTACTTGTTCTGAAAAACAACGCATTTCCTTATTTTTTGTGATTGGTATCATGTATATTCCAAAATAGACGTTCCAGATAAAAAACCACCCAGAAGAAAAATCCTTTATCACAATCGACACGAACAGCACTGCAGTAGGGACACGGGCTTTTTGGTACGATGTTGCAACTACTTGGGAAAATGGCTTTTTTATGAATGGGAGGGTGAAGGACGTACTGCGCAGATGCCCTGACAGATTTTTTTGTGAATGGGAGGGCATAATGTTTCAGCGCGCAAGTGCGGGGGCTACATTTTTATGAATGGGAGGACTCCGAATTTCATTGCGCAAGCGCGTTGCCCGGATTTCATGAATGGAAGAATTTGGAGCTTTCCGTCACAAGGGCAATGTCAGAGCGTTACATGAATGGGGTGGCTATGTGCCTCGCGCCACGCTTCGTATTTATTTATGTATTCGCCCATTCATTATCCCACGAGGAGCCTTTGACCTGAAATCGTATGCTAATTTCCGGACATTTAACCTCCACGGCAGCGAATTCATAAATATTTGAAGACATTGAGTACGAATTCAGTCGCTTTCGTAAATAAAACGTTCATTCTGTTGCGTAGCAGGAATTCGCTCGACCCTAAAACATTATTAACGATTGTGAAGAGCACATCTTTCCCCCCTCTCTGACGAGAGAACCCTGCGCCCGTGCCATTTATCTGCGTCAGACGTCAATAAAGCAGCAAACGGGGACCGAGTGTTCTCGTCCATTTCTGTCGGGCGACGAGGATTCTGTTCAAGAGACGTCCATTGTTGCGTTTCCCAAAGCGGCTGTACGGACGGCCATACCTGTGAGAAAAAACGCAATGCAGGACAGCTGAGAATATTATATAACGCAGCTCCGCTTGAGACTCCGAAGAAAAAGCAGTAGGTAACGACGAGTTCGAGCGTAATTCGTCGCCCAGCGGATTAGTTCAGTCTTGGATTATTTATTATTACTTTTTTTTTAGCTCATGTGCTATGTGCACTTTATTCGTTTTGGGACACGCGACACATATAGCCACGCCAAACCCAGCCAACATACCCTGTGTGCATGACGAATATAGCCTACTGCGGGCTCTCAGGCACAGGCGTGGTAAAATATGAGCCATGTTTCTGCTATTGGAAATGCGTGTTCAAGAACCTACACGAATAACGCTCCACGCTATATGCGACCGCATTTCAACATGGTTCCTGTACATTTAGTATGGCAATCTGGCGGAACGTCTGAACGCTTATTTCGTACGTTGGGGCACGTTAGGCTAATGTAGACTACAACTGGCAAATATTTCAAATTCAAACCTTTATTTCTAGATAGGCTATCTGAAACGCATACTCAAAAGAGCTTAGTTTATAGTAACGCGCAATTGTGTGCGGTTATTTGGACACTTAAAGTTCGGGAATCTCAACCGGATTTACTTGGCAGTCACGCGCCTGTTTATTGCACCGAGCAGAGGAGGAGCACGCAGCGCGCGCACGGGCATGGCACCCAGGGCCTCGCAAAAGAACAGGATGTTGTTGTATTTGTAACGAAACCGCACGGAGGAAATGACTGTAAATTTCCTTTTTAACATCCTACTGTCTACCCTACCCTACCCACCCCTCCCCCCACCGGACTCGCGGTTGCTCACTGCTGGACGATCGCAGTCAAAGGTTAACTGTCAGTCACTATGCCAGCGCACATTTCCATGACAACATTGCTATAATTATTCTGTTACCCGACAGTTACTCTCAACGATTAGTTGATGGCACAAAAAAGTAATCTTTTATTTGTGTATTGACCTCACCTTACATTTTACTTGACAATTAATTTACTGAATTGTTAGAGCAAGCCTAATTAAAACAAGGTTTTGTTCTTTACAGTTCAAAGTGCCCAGGTCAGAATCATAAGTTAGATTGATAATATTATTAAAACGTTATAAGACATCTTATCAATAAATTTCCCAAATACATAAACTGCATAGATCTTAGATCCGTGCTTATCATTGGCTGTTTTTCCATTATATATATATATTATTTTTTTTCGGAAGCGAATAAACGTGTGTACAAAGTCCTTCCGGAGGCTTGCTCTTTTGTGGGCCATTAGCTTTTAGTCTTAAATATTTGTCATTAGGCACCGCCCCCTCCTTTCTTTCACCTCATTAATTTCAATGAGTCATGATTTATTTAGGGACAATCGTTCGGTTCAGTGTGCCTGGCCGCGGAGCTGTCTCTGCGGCAGACGGCCTGATTGCTGGATTCAGAGCGTCGCGGAGGCTCCCACCAGTCCAAGCGGATTTAACCCGCGGCATCAAATAATGTAAATGCGACGGGAACGAGAATAAGTTAATTGGATAAGAGCACGGCCTTTCAGCGAATGTGAAAAAGAGTGTAAAACCGCCCCCATCGCCCCCCCCCCCTCCCACACACCCCTTCCCATATTTTCCCCTTATGTAACGATTTCTATTCAGGGTTAATGGCCGCCAATTGGAAATGGGATTAGCACTTGGGAAAACAGGCCCTTGTGCGGCAGGAACCGTCATCAAAGACGAGGGATCCGAACCTCGGCCGCGTGTTTGCTTTTCAGTCTGAGCGGTTCCCTTTGTAGACGGCCCGGGTGTGTGTGTGTGTGTGTGTGTGTGTGTGTGTTTTTTTTCCCCCGGTCCCACAATGCACGGCGCTAATTCGCGGCGTGCCCAGTCGCAGACGGGGCATCACAATGGAGCTCCAGCCCTTTCATGTCCCGCCCGCGGTGGCACGCACCCGGGGTTCCCGCAGCTGCCCCGACTGCCTGGCACAGGCCGGGCCCAAACCTTCTGAGCCGAGTATTAAATGGGGAAAAAAACTTTTTAAAAATGTATTTATTGACAATGCAGATAGGCATGAAAAGCCCCCATTATCTCTCTTCCTGTTTTCTCTCTCTCTCTCTCTCTCCCTGTTTTCTCTCTCTCTCTCCCTGTTTTCTCTCTCTCCTTCTCTTGCCCTTTCGCGAGGCCTGTGCTACAGAGCACCTGTTAAAAATTCTAAATATAAAAGAAAAAAAATATATATATATGTATAGGAGACGTTGCTGCTAGGCGTCAAAATAAATATGTGGCAATGTGTGTACATGCTGTGTTCGCCCACTGATTTCCAGCCTTAGTGATGATGGCACTTTTAAGAGCCCTACAGTTCTTTCACAGTCAAACGCGATTTATGTAAGGACGTGGAACAATGAAAACAAGAGGAGTGTCTGAAATGATTCGACAGTCATTACGACATTGATAAGCGAGACCCGTGACAATTTTGGCTCCAAGATGATGTTTTCGGCAGAAATGCCCCCCCCCCCCCCCCCCCCCCCCGACCCGACCAAAGATGATCCCAAACAGGGAGCCAGGTAGTTCCAACTATTCAAATATTGACTTCCTGGTCCGGCAGAAAGAGAGGTTTTCAAAGTTTGTCAGAAGGTGTGTTTGTGTGCTTTAGAGCGAAGGGGGGGTGGGGGGGGGGTCGAAGCAGGGGAAGAGGGAGTGGGTGGAGAAGGTGTGTGTGTTTTTTACGAGAGGGGGAGTCGGTGGGAGGGGGGAGGGGGGGGGCGGGGTGGCAAGAGCCAAGCAGCTGAGGATTGGCAGCCCAGGATCGCGTTCATCAAAATGGGCCTTGGAACTGTGGAAGAATTCTGCTGACTGGAAGCACCAATGTGTGTGTGCGCGTGTGTGAGCATGTGTGTGCGTGTGCTTGTGAGTGTGTGTGTCTGTGTGTGTGCATGTGTGAGTGATTGAGCATCATTACTTCTATGTTACATTGCTGTGGTTCATTCGACCAACAGTTGAAAGTGAAATTAGTTTAATTAGGGCGTAGGACGTTAACCTCGACTAGAACCCCAGAACTCATAATGGGACCTCTTCGTCATACAGAAGGGTTTCTCCCTTCACTGGAGATTCTAATGAATGGAAACTATTGTAAACTGTTTCTATTTTTAATCAAAAGCAGAGCGATCACATCGTCTAGGACCCGGTGATAAATTCATTATGCTTATCAGAAGTGTGCAGGATCAGATAGCTTAAAGGGCCCGTTTGACTTCCTGTTTGTCATTATGCTTCTGTTCAATGACATTACACAATTAGACTGTTTCTTTTCCTTTTTTTTCTCCGCTCCACTCACAGAAAAACATATTTGTCTTCTCTGTTTGGGCGGGACTATTCCGTGATAATTATCCAAAGCAAACAACTGGGAGAGATTGAGTACAAATCCAACACAAATACAGGTGCAGATTAATGCTTTATCAATTAGGCTGATAAACAATGTGCTTCCCCTTTATGAAAAACAAAACTTTTACATCAATGTCAGGCATTTATTTTTTTTTAAAAGGAAAGTTTTTTTTTTACAGTTTGATTTTTTGATACAGCTAGATTTTTTGATTTTGAGTCTCTTGCTTTTCACTGTGTTTCTGAGCTTCCCTTGTTGTTCCAGGGCGTGGGATAACCAGTATTTTATAGTCTTGCTGTTTTCCGTCAGATTTCCCGGTAATTTCTGTATTTTCTTTTTAAACTATAAGAAATGGGGCGTGTTTTTTTGAACAGGAAGCGCTATTTTAATCCCAGCCTGGCCCTGGAAAACAGTGGGACGGGCAGAGGATAAGGGCTCCTAAAACGTAGCACGGTAAGTTTTCCGGAGAGCTCCGAGCCTCAGGGCAAATTTAGGGACCTGTGTCCCACGTGATGGGTGCCCCTTGCTCCTCCTTACTCCCATGGCACGGGCAGGGGGGGCAGGGGGAGGGGTGGTGTGGGGGGGGGGGTTCCCGAGAGACGGGGTGACCCCTGACCCCTCCACTGAGGAAGAGTCCAAGCCCGCGCAAAACACCTTACATTCTGCACATTCTTCTCCAGAGCTGGAGTCCGAGGTGCTCCCCTTATACCCCAAACCGGGGCACCTTAAGGGGCGGCGGGGGGGGAGGGGGGTTGGGGTGGCTTGTATCGGGCCCCATTTGGATTTTCTGGTGGTGGTGGGGCCCGATGTGAGATCATTTCATGGGGCCCCAAAATCCCTGGTGGTACCACCCCTGACCCTGAGTCCAGAAAACCCCCAAAAAAAAAACGGTCCCGTCTCTCACCTTGAAGAAAAGAGGCAGGACATGACTATGCAAACATGAAAAGTTGGGAGGAGGAGGGGAGGGGGGGGTGTCTGGTCTGGTGAGGCGATAGCGAGAGGTGGGCAGGCGAGAGCCGAGGCCGTCCCGAAACACACAGGAGGCTCCCCGGCGCTGAGGTCCGTACGGGACGTCCTGCCCCCTGGGGCGGACCGGGTTCGATGTGCCCGGGGACCGCTGCTCGTGTGCTTACGCTCCCTGTGAGGTCCCCCCCCCGCTCAGAGAGGGGGGGAACCGCCGTCTCCACTTCCTGTCCTGTGGCGCTGGGACGGGTCCGAGGCGCCCTGGTTGAGGGGGGGGGGGGCGGGATGGCGCGCAGCAGGGGCTAACCCAAAATTGCTCTGTAGCTTTATGGCAGGAGCTGAGTGTACTATGAAAAGGTTGTTAACCTCAGAAATGCACCCCTGCCTCTGCTGACTGCAGTCGCGCTGCTGCTCTCCAGACCGCACTCAGTGCGTCGCTCCGTTTGTTACGTCTTTTGACGTCTGAGTCCAGGACTCGTGTTTTGGCTCTCTCCTATACCATATTTGGGCTCTTGCGTTTGCCATGTTTTGGTTCTCGCCCTATCTTATTTTGGCTCTTGATTTCACCAAGGATTCTTTCTGTGTCAGTGTCTACGGAGCTCTGTGTAGGACATCCTGTGTATTTTTTGTTGTCTGTGCATCACGTGGTTTGAAATGGCTATTAAACACTTTTCTGAATAAGAACACTTCCACAAAGCTACACCCTCCGCTGCCATTTAAAATCAGAACATCAGTGTCACTGAAGTGCATTTAGCATTTGAAGAAACCCAGTCTCGCAGCTGACAAACTGCACACTAATTGAAAACTGTTTGTCACTATGTATAAAATGTATAAATATGACTCTGCAGAAAAAAAGTTTAAACGTTTACATTTAATATTTACGCAATGCAAGTATCTGGGATGACAAAAAAAAAACAAAGATGTTGCAGTGAAAATTTTTCGGAAAATATTATTTAATATAACATTACATAACATAACATAATGGCGAGAACAGGCCATCCAGCCCAACAATGCTCGCCATCTTCCTGACTATATATAATACATGCTTCCTGAAACAAAGATCGGCGACTGATGTCACGTCCCCTACAGGGGACAGAACTGCAGAGACTGATGTCATGTCCTCTACAGGGGACAGAACTACGGAGACTGATGTCATGTCCTCTACAGGGGACAGAGCCGAATTTGGTGGGGCAGGGGAGGGGGGCGGAGACAGGGAGAGAGGGAGCGTGAGTCGCCACGCGCACTGCTGGTCAGCGAGAGCTGTGAGACGGGGGGGGGGGGGGGGGGGGGACCGCCTGACCTTCGTTAGCGTAGTGTCAGGGAGACACCAGCGGCGGGGGCTATATTTGAGTCCTGATTCAGCAGCAGCAGCAGCGGCGCTTGGACGAGACTGAGCCCCAGCAGATCAGCGCTATCTATCCCCAGCGTGTCTCTGTTGACAGGAAAACAGCTAAAATAAGCTCCAGCTGGGGGGTGGGGGGGGGGGGTGCGGTTGGGGTGGGGTGGGGGGGGAGGCGACATTTCTGAATCAGCAACATGCCACTCCTGAGACAGCAGTTTCGAAATGATCTAGAAACACTTCTCCCCACACCCCACCCCCAACCTCCCAGCTATAACCCACTTCCTCTCAAGAATAGGTTGCACTAATCAAGAGTTAAAAAAAAAAAATGATAATATTACTAAATTATCTACACTTACAGCAAGTTAATCAGCTTTTTAGATGAGTAGTTCTGTTACTGACTTACTATGTGTCCCTTAATCAACCAATGCATATGATGTGGTTCAAATGCTACCCGACTGCAGTGACTGTTACAGAAAACACATGTACGTAGGCCACATATCTTCACTGAAAGCTTCACTAAACTTTGTCGGGCAACAAATGTGCTGGGAGGATTTATCAATTATAAAATCCCCCAAAAATGTACAACGTATTTGGAAAAAAAAGTCTTTGAATCCCTATTATTGTACAATATATTCTCACACGCTGAGCAACTTCTAAAGGACACTTTAACGTGCTGCCTGTTTGTGTCTGGCTTGTGTTTGTTCTAAGGTCCTCTTGTGGGGGGGGGGATTAATCAGATTAGATCTTCCCCGCACACAGAGAGAGGGTGTAGTGTAGGAAGCCGCTATTCTTATACCGCGTCTTTCATCGGGCTGGGGGGGGGGGGGGGTCTGGGGGATGGCTTGGGGGGGTCCGGGGGGCGGGCTTTGATCGGGTAACGACCTGCCAGCGCCGGCTCGTGAGCCACTTCCTGCGGGCCGGCGGGAGGCCTGTGAGCTCGGCCACCTGAGAAAACACCCAGTCTGCCCCCGCCACCATATACACCCCCCCCCCACAAACACACACACACACACACACACCCAGTCTGCCGCTGTGGTCCCTGTCCTGAGCGTCACACCTCAAACACACCCCCCCACCATATACACCCCCCCCAACACACACACACACACACACACACATGCTCTCCCCCCCCCCCCACACACACACACACACACCCAGTCTGCCGCTGTGGTCCCTGTCCTGAGCGTCACACCTCAAACCACACCCCCCACCATATACCCCCCCCCCCAACACACACACACACACACACATGCTCTCCCCCCCCCACTCCACTTAATTTGGAATGACTTCAGTCCGCCACTGTGGTCCCTTTCCTCAACGTCACACCTCAAACCCCCCCCCAACACGCACAGTCTCCCCTCCCTTCCCCCACCTCCACCTCTTAATTTGGAGTGGCGTCTAGGACGCGAGGTGGACGCAGGCAGCTGATTGGCTGCCGGGAGCTCGGCCATCTTGCTACCATATGTCTCCGGTGTTTACCCCCGTGCTAATCAAGGTGGGGAGAGCTCCGATAATTACGCACGACTCCTTAACTGACTGCTGCCCGCCTGCAGCAGCGTCCTCCTGAAACCCGGCAATTCAATTCACGTGGGTCTCTGGCCTCGCTCTCAAGAACCATACATTCATACTTTGCTAAAATGTCACAGAGAAATTTTTTTTCTGAAATGCTATTCTATTTTGATTTAATGTCCCTTATAGTGTAGATTTCAGCTTCCAAGGACCTTGTATTATGATAAAAAAATTAAAATGGAAGGATGAAACGCCCAGACCTTGAATACTAATAATATTAATAATAATAATAATAATAATAATAATAATAATAATAACAATAATAATAACAATAATAATAACAACAACAATAATAATAATAATTAATAATAATAATTTCAACATAATATATAGTAATAATAATAATAATAATAATAATAATAATAGTAATAATAATAATGGCTTTATTTGTATAGCACTTTTCAATACAGGCTACAAAGTGCTTCACAATAGTCAATACAATATTACTATGCTATATTTAATACGTATTTTTACAGCAGATGTTCATATCCAGAAGTAGTCTTCATTTAGCATTGTCTGTGACCAGTTATAAACTGAACTATCTCAGGTTAAACATCACAATCGAGGGTACAAAAAACTAGCAGTGATTTGAACAGGCATATACTATCAACTATAGGCCACAGTTCCTAGAGGTGATTTCACACACTGCTTCCGTGTAATAGCAGTGTGAAACCAAATGTTTTTTTTTCTGGAGCTTAAAAGTTTATTTTTGTGTCACTTTTACTGGGCAATGTGTGGTAGAGTTCAAGGAGAGCCTGGAGGCGACCCGTGAAGCGTTTCGGCACCTCCCTCTCGTACCCCCATCCTGTGTGACCCCATCCTGTGTGACACTGCCTTCACCACAGAAGTTTGTTTCCTGATGCAACACTTTCCACCCGGGTCACCAAAGCCATGTCGTTTCACATCCATTTCCCTTTAGTTGGCATTATTGAGCGAAGCAAAAAAAAAAACCAATCTGCCCTTATCAGAATCAGATAGCTACGGCCGGATGTTTTCAGCGTGAGTCAGATTCGCTGTTTTCTGAGCCAGATGAAGAGAAACAGGCCCTCGCGGGACAGGGTGCGTGCCCAGCGTTCACCGGACTGTAAAACAAACACGAACATCGTGGGTTTTGGGTACGCAAAAGGTCCAAAAAGCAGGCTGTGCTGCAAAAAAAAAAAAAGTAATACAAATAGTATTTTATTCTTATTTTTTAGACTAAAAATTTTTATACCTGTTTTATATCTCATTTGAGGATTTTTTCCATTTGGGTAAGAAAATTATAACTTGTATAAGCAAACAGTAGCTTAAAACAAACTAATATTTTCTATTTGAGACAAAAAAAAGATGTTTAGTCTCGTTACGAGACTAAAACACTTCTTGAGACAGACTTTTTTTTTTCACACTGTGGCTGTGCACTGGACCAGCTTTCACGCCTGTAGTTTTTGCGTGAAACCAGTCCCATGGCGACCCCCTCTCTCTCTCTCTCTCTCTCCCTCCCTCTCTCTCTCTCTCTACAGGTGTGTTAAAAAAGGAGGGCAGTGTTTTCTGTGCGAGAGAAAAAGGAAGGCGCAGGGGGGGACGCAGGCCTGATGCTCCGGCTCCCAAACCAGCACCGCATTTCCTCTTA
This sequence comes from Anguilla rostrata, assembly GCF_018555375.3. Taxonomy (NCBI): domain Eukaryota; kingdom Metazoa; phylum Chordata; class Actinopteri; order Anguilliformes; family Anguillidae; genus Anguilla; species Anguilla rostrata. Next base: position 4,569,137 of record NC_057941.1, read on the forward strand.
AGAGCCAGTGCTCAGGGCCCTTTCTGTCAGTGGCGCTGGCCCTTTAAGGGAAATGATGTGGAAAGATGAGCGCGCGATTGCAGGTGCTTCGGGTCACCTATCGGGTTACCGCAGGAAGCCTCGCCGCCGCGCTTTCGATGTTAACATGGAAACGGGGGGCAAACGTTTGCCAGGCACTGCGGTCGGGCGGCAGGTTGCAGCTGAAGGAGAGAAGAAGAAGAAAAAAAAAAAATCCGCAAGCGGGCCTAAGATGGGCCCCTGGGGGCCGTTGACGTTCCTGGAAAGGGTTTGGAAATTCCTCCTCACACCAGCTTGGGAAGTACACGCCAGGGCTGCCCAACCCTGTTCCTGGAAACCTACCATCCTGTTGGGTTTCATTTCACTACCGCTCACTACTATTTCACTACTAATTGGCAGCTCAGAGAGGTTTCTGGCTGTTGAAGGAGGCGTGTGCTTTGTTAGGGTTGGAGAGAAAAGCTACAGGACGGTAGACCTCCAAGAAGAATGTCGGGGGGTTTCTCTTGATTTCCTTGTCCCCAGATGCTCTTGGCTTTTCCCTGTGGAAAAAAGCCGCCCCCCCCCACCCTCTCCCCACTACTCCTCAATGCCCCCCCCACCCCCTGAGGAGGGGCACCAAAGACTGGAATCCACCTGCTGTCGTCTGTCTGTCGCTACCTGCTGTGGCAGGCCAGTGAAGCAGTGGCTTTAGTGGTGTAAGAGGGGTCCAGTCCTCATTTATAAAAGCTGGGACAATGGGAGCAGGTGTTGGGTCCTTCTTCTGGACTGTGGCTGTTGCAGAGACCCCAAATCCCCCCCCCAGCCCCCACCCACCCAAAAAAATGCCAGAGGCTACTTAACATCCCCAATCCCCGGGTCATCACATGTTCCTGCTGATCAGGTTTCTGTGTTTGGGCATGAAACCTTTTTACTAGCCAATAACTTCTTTAGCTGGCTAATAACTGTGATGGGTTTTAATACTCTCTACCAGCACATAAAAAAGAAATTATATTAAATAATTTAATATGATAATGAATAATACATTTTCTTGAAAATATGTTGGAGGTCCACAATAAGCCTAATGTCAGACAGCAGTTTTATTTGTTTTAGGGCTATAAAGACAATGATATGGTTTATGGTGGCAAACTTGCAAGCTTTATAACTTTACTTTAGCATAATAACCCATCTAAAAATATTGCTTGCTGTTGTATGAATGTTTATAGGGTAAATTCTTGTTGCAGTACGCAACACTGCAAAACAAAAAATGTGTCACTAAAAATACTAAAAGTGTTTTAGTCTTAAAATCGTATTACAGTGACTTTTTTTTTTTGCTAAATAAGGCAACAAGATTGACAATGAGGTCAGGCAGCGTTACTCATTTCAAGATTTGACAATTTCACTCGTCCAGCAAAAAATAACTTAAAATGAGATTAAATCTTCTACTTGAGTGGAAAGAATAAGACGTTTAATCTTAATATAAGACTGAAACCAGTGTTCAGACGGGCTTATTTTTAGCAGTGAGGTCCAGAAACAGCACCGTGGTGTTGCGTGTACACATGTCCCAGACAGCAGGAGCCCGGGACGTTGATTCTGGGCGCGGGACGGTTTCGGTCGCACCTCCCAAACCAAAGTGGTTGTTTTCGAAGGGGGCTGTGCTCTGTGTGGCAGGGCCACTTCCTGAGCTGAGTGACACACTGACACGTGACACCCAGGGAAGGCCAGACTCAGCACGGTGTGTTGGGGGGGGGGGGGTGTGTGGGGCATAGTGCAGTGAGAGAGAGAGAAAGAGAGAGAGTGTGAGGGAGAGAGAGAGAGAGAGAGAGAGAGAGAGAGAATGAAGGAGAGAAGACTCAAAAATGTCATAAGAAAAATCTTATTTGTCCCTCTGAAATAGAAAATATTACCTTGTTTTAAATTACTGTCTGCTTGACAGGTGAAATTGTCTTATCTCAATGGCAAATCTTGAAATGAGTCAAACTGTCTCACCTCATTGAATAGAAATAGAACTTTTAAGTGTAAAAGTAAGTCTAAAATACTTGTTGAGATTGAGTTTTTTTTTGTTAGCTCTATGGTATTGAAAACTTGGTTGTTTTTTAAAAAACTTAAAATGAAATCAGCCAATCGTCCGGCTCCTCACACATTGACGTATTGTCGACCGCAGAGCCGTTCGACTGACGGGGGAGCGGAGACCGAGGAATGGCGGCCTTTTGTGGGCCCGTATCCTGTCGGTGCGAGACGGTGTGTGGAGGGAGAACGAGCCCACGATGCCCCACGTTTCCTGCCGAAAAAAAAGGCCCAGGCCCCTCCCACCGATCCAAAAGGGGCGGAGGGCAGAGAGGTGGCAGGAATCTCAGGAATTCCGGGAGGATGTTCCTCTGGTGCATTCTTCATGGAAATGAGACGCCCCATTCGTCACAAAAAGGGGGTGGGGGGTGGGGAGGGGAGGGGGAGGGGCGGTGGAAGTGAGGGGGAGGGGAGGGGAAGATAGCAAGAGGCAATAAATTAAGAAGGGAAAAGGAAGAGGGGAAAGAAAAAAACATGTAGAACATGTAGAAAGAAAGAGCCAGGCCCTCGAGCCTGATGGCGGTGTGCGTGAGCCAGTCGGTGTTAGCGGAGGGAAGTTGGCGACCGGGCGCATGGGGGGGGGTCGGGGGGGTTGAACTCGCCTCGCGCACGGGTCTGAGCGTCGTATTTCTGGGCCCTCCCGCTGGTCCGATTGCCCCCCCCGCCCCGCCCCCCCCCATGGCCCGTGGGTCTGGACTCCTAGTTGAAGGTTCAGAAGGCAAAAACAAAAAGTGACGAACGCATCAAGGACACGGTGGGCCTGGAGAGCGAGCTTTTTATGGCTTTCCTTTAAAGAGCAGCTGAGAACTTCAAAGCACAGAGAGAGAGAGAGAACAGGGGGAGAGAGAGAGAGAGAGAGAGAGGATGGAAAGTTCAGGGAGATACAGGGAGGGGGGGGCAGGAAGGAGAGGGGGGGACACAGACAGAAAGAGATGAAGACAGACAGGAAAAAAACCCTCAAAGGGGATTCGATATCTCTCTTGAAAGGCTGTGCATAACCGGCCTCACTTTGCGACCTGTGCAGTAACTCTCTGGTAAAAGGCTGTCACTCTCATTCTCCTCCCACACACACACACACACGCACACACACACACACACTCTCACACACACACACACACACACACTCACACACACACACACACACACACACACACACACACACACACACACTCACACACTCACCACCACACACCATCACACACACACACACACGCACACACACACACACACACCACACACACACGCACACGCACACGCAGACACACACACACACACACACACACACACACACACTCACACAACTCACACACACACACTCACACACACACACACACACACACACACTCTGCTGTCTACGTAATGTACTTCAGCAGGTATTAATATTTCCCATATTTGTCACTCAGTCCGAAGGAAATTCCGTCCAGCTTTTACGGTAAATGGGGGGTGGCTGGGAGGTGGGGTGGGGTAGGGGGTGGGGGGGGGAGGGGCATTTCCAGTTCACAGAGAGATCCGTGCATCTCGGGGTCTAAAATAAGGCCAACCCCCCTGCCAGTGGAAGTGCATTAGCCCGACGGCTACGTAGCGGCCGCTATAGATCCTGTTCCCCTGGAAGCTGAGCCTGGCTCACTTAATTAAGCATCCTGATTCATATCCTCCTCAGTCTATAATGGGAAAGGGAGAAGAACCAGGCCAGGGAGAGACCCCACTGATGTACAGCAACACAGACAACAAAGGGACACTTAAAGACATTACCTAATGTCCCAAGACTGTACAAACCCAACCCCTGCAAAACAACAAAAAAGCAAAAAAAAAACAAAAAAAAATATTATCCAATAAGGATAACCCAACACACACAGTTTCCTTATTCAGTGTTGTTTAAGGAATACTGCACCTTTAAATTTAACCATGAAGGGGAGTCAGTCGAGATGCCGATGTTACGTGCGTAGATGATAGCTTACGGCTTGCAATGCACGCATTAAGGTATCGTGCTGAGCTGTTCTGAAGTGACAGACGCCCACGCCCCTGGGCCCACGCCCCCCCCCCCCCCACCTCTGCGTGGTAGTGTCCGTGTGTACGGCCACTGATTTCATTGATAATAGGCGTCGGAAAGGTGGCTCACCTGCGTATGTGAGAAGAGATCCCCCCCCCCCGCCCCCCCCCCGCGCAATGACCGTAACTGTTCTCACACTCCCACCACAGAAGTTCTGCGGACTCTCTGATCCAGATCGTTTCCGTGAACTGAAGGTAGCACTCTTCCAGAAGCTCCTGAAAATTATCTGATACACATATATATATATATATATAAAATGTATTAAATCATAATGTGTAAATGGCTACAAAATGGGCGCTCATTGAATTCTGGGATGTATTCATCCTTTTGTCATTGCAAGAAGGAAATGCGTTATCACCAAATCATCTGAGTGCTGAATGAAGAGAGTCCACAGGAGCCTCAGTCTGAAGTAATGCCACATCGGCATAAAACACTTCTGTTCGCGTCCTGCAGTCAGGGGTCCTATCAGCGCGATTATCTGCCGCGAAATGGCGAAAACGAATTAAATCCATCGATGTGTGATCAATGTTCGGATCGCCTTAGTGGAGAGACAACGCTGCATTTTTTTAAAAGCCTGCTTTAAGAAAAAAAAAAAAGAAAAAAAAATGAAGGAGAAAAAAAAAAGCGACCAACCAAATGTTTGTCTTGCGTGTTTGCCGAGAGATCGTTTTTCAAGCCCGGGGCCGCTATCGAATTACCCCGATTGCATAAAATGGACGAAATGGTTTCGCCCTCTTGAAGATATAAAACGCAGGTATCTCTTTACAAAGCCCGCGCTCCAGGCCGCGGCTCCAATGCCTTCCCAGTGCCTCAGTAAAAAAAACCCTCCAACCCCTTAATCCCCACGGCAACAAGGGTCTGTTTCTCTGCTTAGCCTGAAGTAGGCCTCTGAGGCCCGGTGTATGCCTTGGCCTGTAGGCCAAGAGCCTCCTGTTTACAATTTCCCTATTCCTGTTTTTAACGTTCCTCTCTCAGCGGCCACAAAGGCCCAGTTTTGTCCAACAGGAACAAGGGGCCCATTAGAGTCGGGGCTGAGGAAGGAAGGAAGGGAGATTCGGTGGGGGGTGGGGGAGCGGGTTCGGGGGGGGTGGGGGGAGAGGGGAGGGGGGGTAGTGTTAGGGAGGGGAGAGGTGTGTGGGGGGTGGGGGGGGGGGTCCAGAGGGGATTAGCTGCCCCAGCTGTTCCCTCAGGGACAGGACTTAAGAGACGTTTTTATACTGAGGGAGCCAACTTTTGAAGGACATGCAGGAAGAACAGGAAACAGAGCGATCTCTTCTTCTTCTTCTTCTTTTTTTCTTTTAGTTTTTTATGTGTGTGTGTGTGTGTGTGTGTGTATTATAGCACCCCGGCTACACGTGTCACCATCATCTCCGTGCGGTTATTGGGTTAACCCCTTTAACCCCCCCCTCTTCTCCATAATGTGCCCCCACCTGTCCCCCCCCCCCCCCGTAGTGAAGATGTGATCACACAGCTGATCAATAAAACCTTCGCCGTCCCTGAGCCTTCAACCAACCGTCTGAGAGAGGCTACGCCTCCCGCCCGTATGGATCCACCGTTTCACAGCACTCTCCGGCCTGTGCTGACACACACACACACACACACACACACACACACACACACACACACACACACACACACTGCTACTCTCCGCAGAAAAACCGATGACTCTTTAACCCTTTCAAGAGTAGGTTTTCTGGAATTGTTTTCAAAATTCCATGTCAGTGTTCTGGAACTCCGTTGCTCACAGTTACCA
>NC_057941.1:4580000-4612500 GCF_018555375.3 Anguilla rostrata
CACAAATACAGGATGGGTGTCGGTTCCTGGGTGGGGGGTATTTTTTTGAAGGGGCCACTGCTCTCCATAATAGTCGCCTGGCAGCAGCAAAGCTATTGAACATGTACATGCAGGGATATGGATAACACAAGAGGCATAGTGTGACCATCCTGTAGCCCCTTGGAGAAAACATTAACCCTTTGAAACCCTCCAGTATTTGTTTTTTTTGGAATGTTTTTTTTCTTCCAAAATTCCAAAAAAAGGTCAGTGGTTTAGAACTCCACTGCTTTCAGCAGTGATTGTGACATCAGCATTAGAATGTTCAGTTAGGAACAAGTTGTGATCCTACATCATCAAGGGATAATGGGGGGGGGGGGCGGGGAGGGGGGATAAGGAGAACAACAAGAGGCTTGTGAGGTCTTCGCTTTGCGATTGGCTCCGTGTGCGACTGGCCTAATGACAGCCTGTGCTATCCTACGCTTAATGCTGTGGTCTCAGCACATCCTGCATTTGCGCTGAGAGACAAGTGAGAGAGGTCGGGCCTCTAAGGCTGGGCTGAATGCACTTTAATGGTCTCTTGGACTTCATCGCACGGACCATTTCCAGTTCTCCTAAGTACGCTGGGGCTGAGGACTCCAGCAATCCAGCAGGCTTTCCAACTTTAAAATTTGGAGAACGGCAACATACTTCCAACTTGGGGGCGAAGCTAATTGGGTGTGTCGTTCCCGCTAATTGGTCGAGTGAAAGCACTGATTGCTTGAAGCAGTGGTGCACCTTGATTCAACAAAATTGCTGTGACTTTTGTTGAATCAAGGTATGGTAAGGGGGGTGGGGGGGGGGGGGTGGCGGCAAGTCATAATGGATTTCCTGACAGTCCAACTTGTTAACTTGGGTCTAACTTGACATAAGGTCTTACATAAGGTCTCCTTGACTGTGGTCTACAAGCATCAACAGCTGACGACTCGTTCAGAACAAGCAAGGAGACCCTCCATTATCTCAGCTAAACTCTATAATTCCCTTCCCAGCACCAGTGTCTCTGACACTAAGCGCAAAACCTTTTAGCACCCACAAAACCAATAACATGACCAATGATTGGTCGTGGTATTTGTTTTACACCAATCGCTGCTTGTGTAATTAGTTTTGCGCATGTATTAAATGGTGTATTTCTTAGAATTTTCCTTTTGTCTGTCACTCGTTGGTAATCGTGGGTGTCAGACTTGATATACATGTGGGATTACTTGGACTGGGGTTCTGAGCCTCCAGAAGGCCCTTCTGATGCCAGATGCCACCGGACGGTGACGGGACACACTGACACGCACCTGGCAGCCGGGGGCGTTTGGGACAGGGGTGCTTTTTTACCACCGAGATAACAAGATGCAGTCATTTTCCCTAGAAGGCTACAGCGGGCGTGAGGCAGAAGGCAGTCATTTCCTGTCGTGGTGGATTGCTCATGTCTTCCGCTTGTCAGTCAGTCAGTGTAGTGCTCTGTTGTAATCGCCGGGGGGTAACGTCGGTCCCCTATTATTTTTGGGATGTCTTGTGTACAAATTGTGGGGCGCGGATCAAACCCTCAGCCGAAAAAGGATACATTTTGCGAAGAAAAACATAATTTTTTTGATTTTTTTGAGTAAAGGGGGGATAAACGTTGCATTGTGGCTGCTGGTCTCAGTTGAAATATATCTTCACACACACACACACACACACACACACACACACACACACACACACACACACACACACACACACACACACACACACACACACACACACACACACACACACACACACACACACACACACACACACTCACACACACACTCACACTCACTCACACTCACACACACACTCACACTCACACACGCTCACACACACACGCACACACACATACACACGCACACACACACACGCACGTCAGGAACACTCTCGCGCGTTTGCGGTCGCGGGTGGACTTACGAAAATAAACCAGCCCGGGCCCCGTCCTTCAGAGTCGGTCGGGGTCTCAGGTTCTGATTGGCCTTCCTGCGCAGGCCGCCGCGGCCTCTGCGATTGATTAGCGCGCTAAATTAAGCCGTCGCTCGTCTGGCTGTGCTCCCCCAGCTGCGCGGGCTGCTCGGCCCCGTGCGATGCTCCCGCCGGCTGCCCGCGCTGCTCCCCGGCTGCGCGGCTGCTCCCCCCGGCTGCGCGCTCTCCCCGCGCCTGTCCTGCGTGCTGCTCCCCGCGCGCTCGGCGGTGCTGCTCCCCGCGCGCGGCGCCGGCTGCGTGCTTCCCCGACTGCGCGGCTGCTCCCCCGGCTGCGCGCTGCTCCCCGCTCGGCTGCTCCCCCGGCTGCGTCCCGGGCTCCCCGCTCCCTCCACCCGCTGCTCCCCGGCTGCTCCCGCCGGATCCCCCGACTCGCGCCTCAGCTGGATGTACAGCGTGATGAACTCCACATGTGCCGAGCGAGCCAGATCTCCCCTCTCCCTCTGTCCCTCTCTCTCTCTTTCTCTTTCTCTTTCTCTCTCTCCCCCTCTCTCTCTCTCAATCTCTGTCACTCCTCTCCTCTCTCCTCTCTCTACTCTCCCTCCTCTCTCGCTCATCGACTCTCTCTCTCTCTCGCTCTCTCTCCCTCTCTCTCTTCTCCTCTCTTCTCAATCTCTGTCATCTCTCTCTCCCCTCTCTCTCTCTCTGCTCTCTCTCTCTCATCTCTCTCCCTCTCTCTCTCTGTCACTCTCTCCTCTCTCTCTTCTCTCTCTCTTCTCTCTCTCTCAATCTCTGTCACTCTCTCTCCCCCCTCTCTCTCTCGCTCTCTATCTCTCTCAATCTCTCTCTCTCTCGATCTCTGTCACTCTCTCTCTCTCTTTCGTTTTCTCACTCTCTTTAATGTCCCACTTTATCTCTCCTTTTCAATTCAATTTCAATTTCAATTTCAATTTCAAAGTGCTTTATTGGCATGACAAATATAGGCACTTGTGTTGCCAAAGCAGTGGTTATAACATACAACTATATACAATTAATCCGTTATATAAAAAAATATAAAAATATATACAAAAATATCAGTAAGTGATGTTAGGTGTGTGTGTGTGTCTGACTATCTGTGTGTTGTGTGCATGAGTGAATATTATGTGTCTGCTTGTACGTGTGTATGCTGTGTGTAAATGTGTGCATGAGGTGGTCACACATTGTCCCTCAGATTATGGCAAGAGAACACAAATTGTGCTGCTAGTATGCAGCAACCTTTTTCTTCTCCTAATAGGTAGGGTAATCTATCGTCATTGGGTATATCATTGAATTGGGGACATTTCTGGATTATTTTTTTGTAGAATATTTGGCGAATTTGGTCAAATTCCATTAGGAAGTGTTTTTCCGTTTCAATTTGGTTGCCTTTGCATTGTTGGCACAATCTTTTTTCTTCTGGCAACCATGATTTTCTGTGCCTGCCAGTTTCTATGGCTAAGTGGTGCTCGCTGAGTCTGTACCTCGTCAAGGTGGTTCTCAGTTTTTTGTCAGTAACTGTGGTCAGGTAGTTCGCTACAGCATACTGTCTTTTTAGGGCCAAATAACAATTCATTTTACTTTGCAATTTTGTTTTAGTTTCCCAGTAGGTTATATAATTCTGTTTCAGCTGTGTTGCAATTTGGTTTATTCTAATTATGTTTGTAGTTTTGTTCTGATCTGCAGGGGCAGATGGTGATCTCAAGTGATACAGAATTACTGTATAACACTTATGACAGACTTATGACACTTAATACAGACTTAAGATAATTATGACAGACTTATGACACAATCCAGACTTAAGACAGTTATGACAGTCTTATGACACTTAATACAGATGTAAGACAATTATGACAGACCTATGACATTTAATACAGACTTAAGACAGTTATGACAGACTTATGACACTTAATACAGACTTATTACAATTATGACACAATATAGACTTAAGACAGTTATGACAGACTTATGACACTTAATACGGACGTAAGACAATTAAGACAGACTAACAGATATTTTGACATAGTAGCCTGGGAGGCAGGCTGGTTAAAATTAGAGGTGTGATTATTATTATTATTATTATTATTAATAATAATAATATATAATAATAATAATAATAATAATAATAATAACAATAATAATAGTAATAATAATAATTATGATAAAACATTCTTATTATTATTGTCAACAATGAGCCCCAGCCCCGATGTGCTCATCCATACCACTATACTGGTGCAAAACCCCACCAGCGTTGCGTTTCCCCTCCTGCACTGTAAAACTCGTGTTCAGTCACTGAACACGTCACTGCTGGAGCATTAGTACATTTGCAGACGAAAACCCAGGCCGTCCAGCCCCAGCCCATTTTGGCATGCTCGTCCTACACGCTCCTGGTGGAGTCCAGGTGGAAAAAAAGAAAAGAAAAAAAAGTTTCTTAAGTATTTTAACTTTTCTTTTTGACATAATATAAGTGTCTTGGATTACAAAAACATGTTGCAGTGAAAATATGCTCAAAAATATATTTCACTTTTATTGAACGTCCCGTGTAGTGCAGGTTTCAGCATAGCAGGATATATGGTTCTTGAGGTTGAGATCACAGGCTCGCGTCTCCCTACAGCTGGGCTCTACGCTAACGTTTCTTTTTCCGAGGAAGACATGTGCTCCTAACGTTAAAAATTTAGGAGCACACTAATGCATCCCAATTAGTAGATGTTCTCCTAAATTCTTTTTCCAGTCAGCCCACATCAATCTTCGGGAGAAAATGCGTCTAAAATGGGGGCACAGTAAAGCCCTGCTCTACAGGAGGTAAAAAAAAACGAACTGCCTTGGGAGGATATCTAAAAGAATAAAGATACATTTTTAAAATGGAAAAAATACTAACTATTGGCTCTTTCTGTGTATTAGTTTATCAGACACACGCATCTCTCTTTTGGCCCAGTGTAGCTGCTGATTTGAAGATGGAAAATAGTTTTTTTAAAGCCAGGTAAAGGATATTATTCATCGAAAGTAATCTGGAGGATAAATATGACACATGTTCAGGAAATGAAAGTGGGTTTGCTGTAGGTTTTCAAATACAAAAATGGCATAATGTCAGCCAGTTTAGCTTATGTGGACTGAATGCGTGTACGGAAAAATGCTAAACAGTTCAAAAATATCTCTGTCGCTAACTTTTATCTTGATGAGGGGGAATTAAACCTCAAAAATGTAAAACTAAGTGCACAAACATTGGCTTCAATCAAAAAAGTATGCATTGTGGTAATTCATGGCCAAAATAAGGCTGATTCAAAAGATGAAAATCAAAAATATATAAACCGCCAATCAACCTTCAGCTTTTGACGGCTTTAGAGAAATCCAACATTTACAATAAACAGAAGTACTTGAGTTGAACAAATGGACACAAAAAAAGATTAAGGACTAAATTCTTAAATCATGTGGCATTGAAATTAATTATAGTTAAAAAAAAAAAAATTAGAGATCTTTCAAGAAAATGTTACAGACTGCCTACACAAATATGAAACTAAAATGAATGTCATTACAAACTTATGACAAAAAAAGAGAGAAAACTCGAAGTACTGACAGCCTATAACCAGGGTAGACAATACTGGCCCAGGAGCTCCAAGATCCAGTACGACAAAGTAGGATTACTGAGTTAGCTGGATAAGTGTGCTAAGTAAAACCCAAAAAAAGATTTTTACTTCAGTCCATGTTTTTTTTAATTTTTTTATTTGGGAGGGCTCCAGGTTTTACTTGGTGCAGTTATCCAGCTAACTCAGTAATCCTGTTTCGTGAAACAAGCCCCTGGATAACTGTACTGACGAAAATCCGGAACAGGCCCAAACCCTGTTCCTGGAGATCTTGCGGTCCTGTAGGTTGTCCATTTCAACCCTAATTCGGCACACCTGATTCTACTAATTAGCAAGCTCAGCGAGATCTCTAGCTGTTGCTATGAGGTGTGCATTTGTTCGTTTTGGAGTGAAAACCTGAGGGGACGGTAGATCTCCAGGAACAGGGCTGGGCAGCGCTTCACTTCCTGGATGTTGAGCTGGAGGCTGACCTCTGACCTATCGACAATAGCCAAGTGCTCCAGCCATGCTTAAAATAAAGGAGTCCTTGGCCACGCCCATCCATTGTCTCAACATTCCATCTCGATGAGCGGGAGGCAGCCAGTGTCACCTTCTCTGACCCCCTTCATCTCAATCTCACACTAACCTTCCAGCTGAACACCACGCCATCACTCATATAACAGCAGCAAAACCAGAGCTGGAGAGTCCAGGGGTCAGAAAGTTAATGTCCTGCCATGCGTCGTCTTCCACCCCTGAACTCATTTCCACCACCGATTATACTGATTAGTTGAGGAAAACGTTGAGGTAAAAAGGCAGCATTTGTCAAAATTCTGCCCTGGGTTTGTGCCTTCGAGCGGCATCTTTGTGTTGGACTTGCTATCGAATCGTACCTGGGAAGGTTTCAAACCCAGTTGGGTCTGTGGCTTTAAAACTTGTCCATCAATGGCAGCTCTGTCCTTGGTTTGGATGTTCTAAGAGATGTTAGCGTAACGATCTAATAAGAAGTTGGCGTTTGCATTGATTCTTGTTGAAATTGAGACTACGCACCCAAAAATAAATATATTGGCCTTTCAGAGCTGTGGCAGGGCCCTTTTGAGGGGCAGGGGCTAACAAATATAGAAACAACTGTTGCTCACCAGTAACAGTGACCGCTCGCCTGTAAGATGCTAAAGAATTTCTTTAGCCAGCGAGAAGCATTTTTTGCCGATTCCTGTTGTGCTTCAGGTTTAAGAGCCGTAAGGGACTAACGGTAACAAGCGAAGGCACAAGCCGTTGAATTAAAGCCACAATGCGCCCTGGAGAAGCAGAGCTCTGTTATCTGTCATAGCTGTTTCCTGTAGAACCACAGCGGGGCAGTTTCCAGGGGGACTATGGAAGGAGAAAGACCTTAACAATGGCCAAAAAGGTGTGAGCAAAAAGTTAAAAAGCACACACGCACACGCACACACACACGCACACACACACGCCGGACAGAAGTAAAAGATGAGAGATTTATTCAGCTGTGGTGAGAGGAGCTGGAGTGTTTATTTTATCCGTCCGTAGACGCCTACCACAACAATGAAACGCGCGATGAGTGGATGATTGGAGGGAAAGAGCAGAAACGTGGTAGAAACGGTCAGTGGTGCTGTCTGTGGACTCACGCGCGAGCACTTTATAACCTCCTTATAGAGAATCCCCACAGACCACGGTGTGGAACTGGACAGCTAACTTATTTGTCGCTGAGTTGTCACACCTGCTACTAAGACTCCATGATTTAGAAGTTGTATGTGTGTGTGTGTGTGTGTGTGACATACTAATTCCTTGTTTCATCACCAGTGCACTTGTTTATACAGGTCAAGTTCACACGTGTTGCTCTCACCTCTGATTGCCGTTATGTTGTCAAACTGTTATATATTTGTCATACTTAACCCTTTGAAGTGTGTATGGTATTATTTTTTGGAATGTTTTTTCCAACGTTCTAACTCGTTTTGCTTTCAGTTACCATCAGCATTAGAATGTTCAGTCAGGAACATTCTAATCACATGCTGCATTTATGACGTTACACTTGTGTAGTGTTTAAATTTACGGAAAAGCTTGGTGCTCTGGACGTCATCACACACAGTTTACTTGCTCCTGGTGAGAAAGCGGTGTAAAAGGGGGGGTTAGCGATTGGCTGCAAAGTGCTGAAACTCTGGCTACCACTTTGCATAGTTTCAGAAATAAAACTTAACAAGTTCTTTCTAAAAATGTACCAGGAGCTATGGGGCACTAATCTGGGGCACTAAATCTGTTATCTTTAGTGGAATTTACTCCCCCAAAACCTCCTATGGACTAATTTGGAAGCCATCTTTTGAAAGCCCCTAAACTTCCTCCTCTGTAATCCTCTACCCACACGAGCTCTTGAAGACAATGTAGACGAGCCCGAAACTGCGGAAGATGGAGACCGTCGGGGGTTTAACCCCTCTGAGCCGAAGATCGCCCGGCCCGGCCGTGCCGTTTGCCTTAAACTCAGAGCTCTAACCTGTCGGTCAGGTATTCTGTGGGAAGAAAAAAATCTGTCACGCAAGGGGAGCCCAGTGTACTCACGGCTCACAGGAAACCGCGCAGAGAACAGAGCCGCGTTTCCTTGTGACTGGAGACAATGGCCGACTCCAGAAAGCAAAGGGGGTTATTCGGACATTCTTGCTAAAAGAGGATAATGGGAGGAACTCCCTCATCGATTGTCAGGAAAAGAACTGACCGAAAAGCGAGGGGGGGGGGGGGGGGGGGTCCCGTACCCCAGAAAAGCAGAGCGGACATCTTTAAGGACAAGGGGGGAAGGGGGGCGCCTCTCTTCGGAACCCGAGATGTTTTTTTGCTATAAACGGGCTGCGATCTCGGGGCCCTGTCTGTTTGTTTGCTTTGAGATTGAAAGAAAGAGAGAGAGAGAGAGAGAGAGGAGAGAGAGAGAGATGTCTGCATCTCGCATCTATTTTCTGCTGGAATTTTTTTTTCGGGGCGGAGAATCACAGGAAGGGGAAGAGGAAGTGACCGTGACGGAGGGGGCGAAGGCGGCGGCGGCGGTGGCGGCGGCCGCGATTCCAAGAAACGCCGAGGGCTGGACGCGGCGGCTTTTCCTCACGGCGGCGGACGGACGTTGTGTAACCCCGCCGCGTTCAGAAAATAGCCGCTCGTCAGGAGGAAACTCGGTCAAATGAAACTTACTCATCGCGTGTGTTTCCTTCCGTCACACGGTCCGGTCCCTCTTACCCAAGATCCCTCTTCCTTTTTCCGACTTTGAACCGAACTTCCATTTTGAAAACTTTTTCATTTTCACCAATGTACAAGAAAAGAAAAAAAAAGAAAAAGAAAAAAAATGGTCTTGAGTCCAGATTCCTGTGTCCTCATGATGTTGATGTCCTGCTTTTTGTGCAGTGTGTTTTAAATGTCCCCTGTAGAGTACTTCAGTTGTGAATGACCTGAATCTGCAGCTCACCTGGGCTTATGAGAGACTAAACACTGTTGAAACAGGAAAATAATTGAGTTCACTACTCCTGGTAGCCTACTTTATCCGTGTCTGCTAAACGATTTCCTCAAATAGAACAAAATCATTGCAATGTTCTATCCTACTGAGAAAAAAAAAAGTCTTTTATTTTTATTCTGTTTACATAATACAAGTGTCCTGGATGACAAAAACATGTTGCAGTTAAAATATTTTCAAAAATATTATTTTATTTTTATTGAGTGTCCCTTGCTAGGGTGGTGCAGTGGATAGCGCTATCGCCTCACAGCAAGGTCTTTCTGCATGGAGTCTGCATGTTCTCCCCGTGTCCACGTGGGTTTCCTCCGGGTACTCCGGTTTCCTCCCACAGTCCAAAGACATGCAGGTTAGACTAACTTAAGAGTCTAAAATCTCTGTGGGGTATGAGTGTGTGTGTGCCCTGCGATGGATTGGCAACCTGTCCAGGGTGTATTCCTGCCTCTCGCCCCAATGCATGCTGGGATGGAGGGATGCCTCTCGTAGTACAGGCTTCAGCATAGTAAAATACATGCTTCTTCAGATTAAGACTGGAGACTCATGTCCCCTGCAGGGGACATAATATAACTGCCAGGTCTTGGGACATTGTCTGCTGTAAGTGTGTTTGCCACAATATGAGCCCACAAACATGCATCTGCCAGTCAGTAGAGTGCTGACAATATGCTGGGTCCAAACAGCTAGAAAGGTCTGATATGATTTATATGGATTTGTCGTTATTAAGAACATTCGCTTTTATGAACCCGTTACTTGACATTACTACTCGCACATTAACTATTATACCGACCATGGATATCTGTCCAACAATCTACTCCATATGGCATTCTAGTAGAAATAGAGACGCAATAATTAATTATGGCTCTCACAACATTCATGTGAGTTGTGATGACTACGCATGGCAAGATTTGGGAAATAAGATTGTGTTTCAAATTTTATTTTAAGGCGAGTTTAGCATATTAAATATTTGGAAGCTTTTTTACAGGCAGTAGGACTTGTAAACTGTCTGCTGTAGTAATAGCATTTTCAGATGTTGAGGGGATCAGTCAGATCCCAGTACTGAGAAGATGGCTGCCACTCAGAGCCGGTACTAGGAGTAGGCACATAGGCAATCACCTAGGGCCCCATCTGTCTGGGGACCCCCCCCCCCCCCCCCCCACAATCTGGGATCTCAACCACCCCCTCCCACTGCTCCGCAATCGGAACTACCCCACTCCCCCTTCAGTCCACAATTGTAGCCACCCAAAAACCCCCCCACCCCCACCCCCCTCCCGCCAGGCCGTCGCTACTAGGGTGAAAGGTGGGAAAGATTCTAGGGACCCACAGCTAAAAAAAAAAAAAATCCATTTGTTTCATTAAAAAATGGGGGTGGGTGGGCGGAAGAGCAATATTCTTTCCAGGGGCCCAGAATTTCTAGCTACACCCCTGTCACCCGGTACACAAGCATATCCCCCCGCCCCATCCTTGCCTGGGGAGAGAATATAATTCAAAAAGGGGCCCTCAAAAAGGGGACTTCAAAGAAAATTCTCCCTAAGGCCTCCAATGGTTTAGCCACTGCCCCTGCACTGGGAACTGAAGTCAGCATGTGCTGCTATTAGCTGAAAACAAAATAAATAATAAATAAAAAATAACCCTAGTTCGACTTGTGGCGAGCGGGACCACTCATAGCATGGAGAGGGTGTAGCTGTTGCTTGGGTTCACATTGGTCATTATCTGCGATATTTTGTTAACGTGATATCGTGCAGCATTGAAATTTTAGAGAGTGATTATAGTCACGTTGACCTTTCTAGAAATCTGAGTGGACATCCCTTGGCTAACTGTACCCAGGGAATGGTCTACGTGCCTTCTGACCAACAGTCACTGCTCGGCCCAGACTGCCTGTGTAGTTGGTCCTGCATTCAGAAAAAACGAGCTACGTCATGACTCAGGAACCGTTCTTCGTCCACTTCACGATCCTTACGTCGTGGAAAGAAAGAAAAAAAAAAAAAAACGCTTTCCCATGGCGGAAAAGACATTTGCTGGTCTGCTAAACCTTGTCTCCCCGCCTGCCAGTCGCTCTTCGTATCAGGAAGCAGAAGTGTGTGGGAGAGAGCGAGCCTTGTGAATCGAGCGCCATTGTCTTGGCTGAGTCAGACCGTGAGAACCCATCCATAAACGGCCTCTACTCCGAGACGCCGCGTCTTCCGATGACACAAAGCAATATCAGCAGTCTACGCGAGATCCTGTGTCTTTTTTTGGGATGTGTGTGTGTATACGGTTTTTTTTTTCCCGTCATGATTGTTGTCAGATGTGTGAGTAAGCAGGAAGGGATAAGATAGCAGTGTGTGGCTGGTTAGGATTCAGTAATGGGATTTTTTTTTTTTTTTCGAGGGGTCCGTTGGAGGGTGACTCTCGTGGAGGGTTGCGTATCAACAAGGCACAAACAGATGTGTGTGAGAAATCAAAGACTCACCTCCACAGCAAATAATCAGACCCCTCCGTCCACGACTTAACCCTGTGAAGAGGTGAGATCACAAATATGTGATTGGAATGTTCATAGCTGAACATTCTAATGCTGATGCAACAATCACTGCTGGTGACTGGAAGCAATGGGGTTCTAGAACCATGACCTAGTTGACCTACAGCCTTGAGTTTCTTTGCTGTTGTGCGTTTTTAAAAATTCAGCATTGTGAGAGGAGTTGCCAGAGAAGCCGTTCCCCCATGATGCACGACGGGGGTCCAAGCAGCGCAGACATTCAGTTAAAACACCGGGATCTGCAGAGCTTGTCTTCAGGCCACAAAGAATTCTCTGTGCTGTTGCTCTATCACCAGACAACCACCCCCCATCACCACAACCACCAATCAGCCATTTCCTTTCTACTTATCCCTGCTTCTGCAGTAATGACATTTCTGTAGACAACACGAAGCACAGAAACTGTGGGCCTTTCCCTTTGAAGAGTAGGTTTATTATTATTATTATTATTATTATTATTATTATTATTATTATTATTATATGACAACACAATTCTTATGAACGAGTGGGTGAACAGTCTACAGTTTTCATCAGTCTTTTAACCCGTTATAGTAGGTTTTTTAAAATGGTCAGTGTTCTAGAACTGCACTGCTTTCAGTTACCAGCAGTGTTTGTTACATCAGCATTAGAATGTCCAGTTAAGAACATATTTGTGATCTCACACCTTCCAAGGGTTAAGCCTGCCAGGCTGGACTATATCCTTTCCTTAATGCATTTCAGTGGTGTAGATTAATGATGCAGTATAGGCCTCGGGGAGTGGGCGGGGTCTGGGAGGTGGGGGGGGGGGGCAGCAAGGACAGGCAGGAAGACAGACATGGGGTGTGTGTTTGGGGGGGGGGGTTGGAGAGTGTTTGTGCAGTTTGCAGTGGATTTGTCATTGCCTGTGACAGCAGTCTGTCAAAGTGTTTTATAATGCCCAGGCCTTGGCTGCAGTTTGGCTGGGGGCCCAGAGGAAGTTATTGCTTGTTGAGTTTATGGAGAATAGCTCCCTTCCTGCTCCTATGGGGGAGAGGCCAAGGGCCGGGCAGACGTGCGTGTGTGTGTGTGTGTGTGAGTGTGTGTGTGTGTGTGTGTGTGTGCCTGTGTGCCTGTGTGCCTGTGTGCCAGTGAGTGTGTGTGTGTGTGCCTGTGTGCCTGTGTGTGAGTGTGTGTGTGTGTGAGCTTGTGTGTATGTCTGTGCCTGTCTGTGTGTGTGTATGTGTGTCTGTGTGTGTGCCTGTGTGTGTGTCCATGTGTGTGTGTGTCTCTGTGTGCATCTACATGCGTGTGAGATTGCGTGTGTGTGTGTGTGCGCCTGTGTGAATGTGTATGTGTGTGTGCTTCAGTGGGTGTGTCTGTGTATATGTGTATGTGTGTGTGTGTGTGTGTGTGTATCTGCATGTGTGTTAGTGTGTGTGTGCTTCTCTGTCTGTTTGTGTGCCTACGTGTATGTGTGTGTATGTGTGTGTGCTTCTTTGTGTGTGTGTGTGTGCCTATGTGTGCATGTGTGTGCTTGTGTGTGTGTCTGTGCATGTGTCTGTGCGTGTGTGTGTGTGGCGCCTGGGTTATTTGCACTGGAAGTAGTGGCTCTCCAATGCCACAAAAGAAAATTCCAGTTGACGTGTGACAGATTGGCCCGGCTTCCTGCTGCAGATGCTGTCTCACTGTCCGCCCGATTCCACCCCGGCCAAGGGAGCCGGAATGGCTGACAGCGGAGGACGTGCTAGAGCCACTGTACCTGCCCACCATCACTTCCTGAGTCACTCCCTGCACTTTATCATAATGGAATCTGGCAGCTGCAGCGGCACCGGGCTCCATTTCGTGTCTGACGGCTAAGTGCAGGCCGCTGTCCAAGCGTTTGAGAGGCAGGAAGGAGCAGGGGTTGGTTTGTCCGCTCTTCGGGGGGGGGGGGGGGTGGGCGGCAGACTCTCAATGCGTCCTGGGCCTGGATGCGGAGAGATCACACGCACATTCAAAGACGTTGGCCCCCCCCCCCCCCCATCCTCGACCCCGATCTGGAGCGCGGTTTGAGTTCTGATCGCTTTCTCAGGTACGCCGTGGGACGCGCGGGCGCCGACAAGAGACCGGGAAACGAAAGATGGTTCTAGAAGGAAAACCGTCGACGTCAACCGCGCTGGAGTCGAGTTCGGCTGTGGAGCGCCGCTAAGTCAATTACCGCTGGGGGGGTGCGTGGCCGGGGGGGCGGGGGTTTGGGGGGGGGGGGGTTAGCAGTTTTGGCTCAGGGAGACGAGTCGGAAATACAGCTGTTCCCGAAGTCCCCCCAATGCGGCGGCCGGACCCATGGGTGTGTGACCGGGAGCGCGGGCGTTTGGGGAAGGGCTCTGTCTCCGCGCCCCTCCGGGGAGGACGGGGGGGACGGGGGGGACGGAGGGGGGTGGGTGGGGGGGAGGAAGATGTGCGTTCTGAGAGTTTCAGCACACTGGCTCGCTCTTTCCCAACTACAGCTGTCAAAGGAATGTGGAAAGGCCCCAATCCAACGCCTGACATACAAAATGGCCGACGGACCCCTCAGAAGAAACTAAAGAAGATCCGATACAGCAGGGCTGCCCAACCCTGTTCCTGGAGATCTACCGTCCTGCAGGTTTTCACTCCAACCCTAACAAAGCCACACTTCATTCAACAGCTAGAGATCTACTGTCCCGTAGGTTTTCACTCTAGCCCTAACAAAGCACACCTGATTCTACTCGTTTCCAGCTCAA
This sequence comes from Anguilla rostrata, assembly GCF_018555375.3. Taxonomy (NCBI): domain Eukaryota; kingdom Metazoa; phylum Chordata; class Actinopteri; order Anguilliformes; family Anguillidae; genus Anguilla; species Anguilla rostrata. The sequence continues at coordinate 4,594,212 of NC_057941.1, forward strand.
CGATGTCTCTGGCTGCAGAGCGAGGTGTGCTTTCTTAAGAGCTGGAGGGAAAGCCTACGGGACGGCAAACCTCCAGGAAAAGCGTTTGGCAGCCCTGCGATACATTGTAAATATGGTTGAGAGAGAGTAATATTCCTCACGTCCACTTCTCTGATAAAGAAACAACCATAAAAAGATGTTTTCTCATTACCCCTCGCAAAGTAAACGTATGACCAATTTGTGCATTTGTTAGAGTTAGACTTTGGCTCTTTTGGGGTTTGAATATTTATACTAATAAGAGACTGCTGGTCTTTAGTGTATCTATGGTTCAGATAAATACAGCCTTTATTGCTTTGGCTTTAATGGGACCTCCTCCTCAACGAATCCCCTTACTGGGGAGATTTACGGGACGGCCCAGTTAATTACTTAAACAGGTGCACCTCCCGTTGATAACGATCAGCGAGCATTAAAAAGAGCTTCAACCAGAGCCGCCAGCACTCCCTATTGCCTGTCACAAAAAGAACGGCCAAAAAAACCCACCTTATTTCATTTATTTATTTATTTTAAACCTTTTCAACCTTACCCTTCCCCCAGCCCACCCTCCTAAAAAAGCAAACAAACTGTAATTTAAAACGCCAATTTTTGCAGTGGTGTTGCCATGTTGTAAGGCAGCATCACGTGTGTAGTCGCCGTTGTCAAGGGTAACGGGCGCGAGTGGGAGGATGTTATTTGGATGCATCTGCGTAATTATTTGAGCAGAGGCATGCGCGTTACGGATACACGCGTCTGTGACACCGCAATCACCGGAAGCAGGAAGAGCACCATGTTGTCTCGTTTATGGGGGTCCTTCCTTTTTTTTAGGCTGGTGGGGATCGTCAGACAAAAAAAAAAAAACACGCAACTGAACGGGGATCAGTTCGGAAAAGAGTCAGCTGCTTTGCGGAAATATTGTTTGGAAGGGGTGCACCGCTGCCACCTTGTGGTAACTGTCACAGCTGCAGGTGTAATTTTACACATCAATTCATCAAAAAGTTGCTTGAGCACAAAAGATGAATATATATTTATAATAGCAGACAACAGTTTATTTAAAATTCTTTATTTTCTGCGTTGCACGACAATAATTACTTTAATCCAAAGGAGAAATGAAAAACAAATGTGTGTCTCGATCAGGAATGAAGGTTCTCCTGTTACCTGATATTAATTATCATAAATAGATACATTTGGTTAAAAAAATAAACATAATATTTGTGTTAAGTGGTTAGCGTGCATTTAAAATTAATGCAAAATGACAGTATACACATTCCCTGTGTATTCCCTTTGAAACAAAATATTGTACATTAGTATTACATGATGTCATATAAGGTAAGTTACTTGACTCAAACAGTAATGACAACTTTGACCCAATTGTCTACATGACTATGCAAGAAATGTTAACAGAAAATCTCTGAAGAATAATTTCTAAGATTGAGAATATACAGGCGGGTGACAAATTAAAGGAAAAACCAATACAAAGTATCTGAGTAAGCTGTTGGCCCACCACGAGCCACCAGAACAGCTTCAGTGCACCTTGGCATAGATTCTACGAGTCTCTGGAACTCTGCTGGAGGGATGGAACACCATTCTTCCAAAAGATATTCCCTCATTTGGAGTTTTGATGATGGAGGTGGAGAGCACTGTCCAACACGTCGGTCCAAACTCTCCCGTAGGTGTCCAACTGGGTTGAGGTCTAGTGACTGCAAAGGCCATATCATATAGATCACATAATTTTCATACTCATAAAACCATTCAGTGACCCCTCGTGCCCTGTGGATGGGGGCATCGTCATCCTGGAAGAGACCTCTTCCATCAGGACAGAAATGTTTAATCACAGGATAAAGGTGATCACTCAGAATGACTTTATATTGACTTTCAGTTAAGCACAATCCAAGCACATATATTTGATCTCACACCTAAACGGCATAAAGCTGTCGGTTTCAATGTTAATTACCAAGAGGGAAAAGAAACCAGGGCTGGATCTGGATTCGAGGTCCAGATTTGAGTATCCATGCCCTAAAAGGATAAACCTGCTGATTGCAGTGTGAGATAAATTCCATCACTAACCCTGATGGAAAGCGGACATTTCTGTGGACAGCAGTGCTGTGTGCTCCCCTTAACATGTCACAAAATATCCCTTTAACAATTTTCCAGCGTAGCAGTGTTATGGCAGCAGTGTTGATTCATGGACATGCTTGTACCTAAAGGTCGACCGGTTCGATTCCGTTAGTAATCGTTGTACTTGAGCAAGTATATAACTGCATTGTTTAGCATATATATATATATATATATATATATATATATATACAGCTGTATAAATGGATACAATGTAAGTCGCTCTGGATAAGAGAATCTGCTAAATGCCTGTAGTGTAATGTAATGTAATGGTTATCAACATGCCCTTTAACCTGTCTTGATATAACCTTCAGTTCAGCTACACAGTAAAATGTCCAGTGTTAAGTCAACTCTCACTGAGCACATACGGTCCCAAATGGACACGATCCCAGATACATACTCTGTTAGGCATACGTGTAGATTTCGGGGTGGGGGGGGACGCAGGGGATATGTCTCCCTCAATATTTAGAACACGTGCATATGTCCCAGACCCCCCCACCCCCAATAAAAACTGAATTTTGTGTTTTCCTTTACATAAATAAAGATATTTCCACCATAAATTGATGCAGAAACGGCACAAATCGGTGCATAAAAATTCACCAGAATGCAGGAAATGAAGTGTTTGACGCTCAAAATTTCATAGGGGAGGACCCCCAGACCCCCTTAATGTCCCCCCCAATGTTCAAATGAAACCTTCGCCACTGCTTTAGGTGATACGCTTGACGTGGCTGAGCTCTCTGGTTTGGGCTCAGACGGCGAGCCCCTCCTCATTTGGCATTCGCTCGGTCCCCTTCCCCCTCCCCTCCCGCCCCGCCTGCCTGTCGGGGCAGGAAGTAGACGCCCTTCTGCCCGAGGCGCGTCCTCGTCCCCCTCTTGGGCTGTCCGCTCTTTTTGAGGCCCAGGTACCAGCGCCCCTCTCCGGACCCCTGGGACCGGTACGTGTTGTAGTTGTTCTCCTCGATCTTCTCCTGGAAGCGGCATTCCTCGTTCACTGTTTTCTAGAGGGGGAGGGGGAGGGGGGGGGCAAGGTCAATATAGAGCCAAACATGGAGACTCAAACCTCCAACATCAGGAGTCCTGTAAGTTTTAGCAACATGAACATCACTCAACTCGTAGATCAGATTCAAGAACACGATAAATGTACTTGTATCGGTATCTCGTATAGCACTGCACTTGTATCGTTATCTTGCTGTTGTAGCTTGTTGTCATGCCTCCCGGTTTGACTTACCATAACTTTCTGACCGAGCCTATGCTCACTGTGTGAACCACGTGCTCATGGCTATGAGTACCTGTTACATAATGAGTATTGTACCTTATCGGACCCGTGTTTCATACTTGTTCAAATGACCTTCGGTATGCACTTACTGTACGTCGCTTTGGATAAAAGCGTCTGCCAAATAAGTGTAAAGTAATGTAATGTGATGTGATGAAATATAATATAATGTGATGTAATGTAATATAATGTGATGTAATGTAATATAATGTGATGTAATGTAGTGTTATGTGATGTGATGTGATGTCAGCAGACGCTCACCGATCCGTACAGCTGACCCTCTTTGTCCATGGCCAGGTAGCGCCCCGCCTCCACGCCCTCGATGACCACCACCCCGACGCTCACCGCCGTCGTCTTCAGCACGGCTGCAGCAGCGAAGGCAGAATAATCGAGTCAGGAGCGCACCAGATCGATCAATCAATCACAGAGCCAGATCGATCGATCACAGTGAACAGGCAGAGCAGTAACGGACTTCTTTCACAGTGAAGATCGACCATCCTGTAGGTTTTCATTTCAGCCACAATTCGGCACACCCGATTCTGCTACTCAGAATCTCAGGATTCCTCTTCAGTATTTTTTAGTAAACCTAGTCAATCAGTGAACCTCCAGTCACACATTATTGTCTCACGCCTGACCTCTAGTGGCAAAACAACGTTATTACAACAATTGCTTGTACACAGACGTGGGTGGGTCAATTGCAGCGTGCTTAGTAAGGGTCTATATACCTCAGGACCACAGAACTACGTTACAACTGAACTGCAACAGCGAATGCTTATTTGATATATTTGGACAGCTGGTTGAGTTATAATGCAGACCTGTGGTGTAGAGGTTCAAACTCCAGCTAAGCCCACTGAAATTGACTCACATGCATTTAACATATACTGTATAAAAACACAGACACGCAGTACTGAACGTAATGCCCAACCGTGGGTACAAATTGATAGAGCAGAAGTAACGAGAGACCAGAACAGATCGTACTCACATTACTGACTTCGCAGTGAACGAAAGCGCCAAAGCGTATTTATATGGAGATGGTTTAGCAGGCATCCACGCACCAGGGATGTGCAGTGTTAAATGGGAACTCCTCGTTCACGATCTCTCCTCTAGCCTACACAACTCACAGCCTGACAACAATCCATGCTGACGCACAGAAAAGCCGTGCTTTAATCCAGGAACAGTTTACCAGATATTCTTGTTTGGTACCTGCTTCAGCGCGAGCTCTGCTGTACCCGGAAAAAAAACCCTACAAAATGAACTGTATCCACCTTCTGTATGCTATAGTGTAAGAATGCTTCTGATAGGTAATGCATTTCCACTGGGTTAGGACACAGACTGTCCTGTTGCTATTCAATCTGAAAATTAAGTTACCAAATATGTTAAATTAATACACTTTAAGCCAAGTGTATACCGACGCAATGAAGCTTATTCACTAACCAGGCAGTAGTCTATATTGAGCAGGCATTGAATAAATATAGTTTTAATGCTAAAGAGACAAGAAAAACTAAAGGCTACAGTTAACCACAACAGGCCTTCAATACCAACACTCACTGTACACGTCGGCCTCCTCCCGTTCTCCATCCACGGTCCCGTCCGGCCGTATTCGGAGATGGTATCCGCCGTTCAAGCAGTACAACCTCGCGAGCGTCTTGTACTCCGGCAGGTAGAAGCCGATGTGTTCCGGCCCGAGCGTCATCTCCCCTTCATTCATCCTGAACGGTGTTTCTCGGGCCGGCGTATCCGATAGTTTTCCCAGCGTCTGAAACGCAGTCGTATAGGCCATGTGATCTGTTAGCCTGCCGATGCGAATGAACGCTGCAGATGTGCCTCGTCTTTTGTGCCGACTGGTTGACAGTATCATCCTATTGTAGCTTTAAAAAAAAAATGATTAAAAGACGCCTTTTTTGTCAACTCAGGCAGAGGGCCAAGTGAACATGTGCGGGCTTGTTCTGCTAGTTTGAGGTGAACGAACCCACGGCATAAATTATTACAGTCAAAACGACTAATGTTAAAATAAGAGGTGTGCTTTGGACAAAATGTTTTTAGAATAAAAGTGTATTTAATAACAGTTTTATCAAAGATTCAGCAATGATGGATTACCCACAAACACCAAGCAAACGGAAACAGTACTGTTTGTGTCATATCAGACAGTATTAGATTATATAATACTCAATAATAATATTCTGGCAGCTAATGTTGATAACCAGGGAGCTTTCCCAGGAAACAAAGTGCTTGCTTGTTTGTTGGTGGGAACTGAGCACTGAGTTCTGGCCTCCAAAAATCAGGACCACAATGCAATTTGGCACGTGGAATACATAACAGTGCCGCCATGCTTGCCACCAACTGATGTCACCATGTCTGACTGGTTTTGTCAGTGCTTGATTTCCCCGTACAGGCGACCTTGTATGAACAAGATGCCGTTAACAAACACTTCCTGGATAATAACATGCAAATTGAGCTCTCTGTGACAAAAGCGCAAAGTTTATTGCTTATTCAGCAATCAGGCTTATACTTCAGCTGCTGATTACTGTCACCTTGTAGGAGATATTGCCCATCATTAAGGGAATATGTTTTTAAAATGGTAGTTACTGTAATTAAAGGCGCAGCCTAACAGGCGTGGAGGTCAAAGATAACAGAAGGCCCACAAGAAACATTAATCTATTCGTTAAAATAACTAATTTAATGCAGAAAGGAAACCAAGCGATTATTTTGCGAGATATAAGATGTTTTTATCATCTTCACCCACATCGAAGCTTTTCACAGCTATCTCGCAGGCTATTGAGTAAAATTACTACAGTAGCCAATAGCAGCTGTCTTATCGTCTGACGACCAGAAGCTCAGCCAGAATCCGCATCCGGAACGTTCTGGAAGCCGTCAGATGAGGCTCAGAAGGCCCAGTCAAAGGAAGGTGAGAATTTCGCGTATAAGGCCAACTTCCCCCCCCAAAAAAAGTGCATCGCATTCCTGGGGGGAAAAAAATGGCCTGGGACCGTGTCACCAGTGGAGTTCCAGAACTTCGTGATCAAAATTCCCGTTCCGGAATGTGGCCAGCGAGGCACGGTAACCGACCCGTTTGGGACTTACCCGTGGAAGCGGTGTTGCGGAATGTCCAAAGTTCACAGGACTGTAGGAGGAGTTGGCGTGACCGTGAGTTCCCTGTACCTGACCAAAAAACAAACCACCTTCACCGGCTTGTTGGATAAAACTGGGTTCTGCCTGGTGCTCCAAGGGACGGCCCCATCCTCCCCCCCCCCCCCCCCCCCAGTCCAGGGTTTATATTTGGCCTCTCAGCTGAGTTTTGGAGGCCGTCCATCCGTACGGACCGGAGGAATGTAGCAGCTGGTTACGCTCGGAGATCCACAAGCGGGAAACTGGACTGTGTCATCGTCTTTTTTCGGTCCCTAGAGGGGGGTGGGGGGGTGGGGGCGGGGGGTCATCAGTGACTACGGAGGGACTAAGAAATGAGCATTACATCATTCCTGTGTCTTTACCTCACGTAATTCTACATGACTTATTACGAGAATACAGAATTAAAAAGACCTGGGAGATTGTGTGTGTGTGTGTGGGTGTGTGTGTATGTGTGTGTGGTGTGTGTGTGGGGGGGGGGGCACATTACATGTGGTTCTCTTAAAACATTCATCCAGATTTTTAAGCAAAGGAAAATACAAAAAAGGCAAGAAAAAGTTCCAAAACAATCTGTTCCCACCTGTTCCATACCCTCCTCCTCCTACCTCCCGCCCACACACACACACACACGTGCACCTGCACACACACACACACACATGCAAGACAGAAAGGAAAAAAACAGGAAAAGGAGAGGAGAGCAAGATTCATTCCAGGTGGCAGAGCAGCTGGTGTAATGACTGATTTATCAGTGAATGTGATATATATTTCATATAACTGCTGGATAGATACTTATCTAAGCTTCGTTCTGTTAGGTTTTCCCACTGCAATAAAATAAAATAAAATAAACTATCTTTTACCCTCCTTAATCCCTTGATCAAATGCAGCAGTGAGTTCAATAAAAAAAATAATAGATAAATTATGGATAAATTATGGACAAATGATGTCTGACCCAAGAAAAAGTGACATATTCACAGACAACAGTAACAATAAATACATGGAAATATAATTTTACATTGTATCACCGTATTATTATTATTATCATGTGAGTTTGATGCAGCATATTTACCATAACGAGCGCGTGCATGGCGTTGCTCCTCATGAAGGCCTGGTGGTGAATTTAAGAGATGGGCCCGTTTCCACTGCCCGAGTGTCCTGTGGCAGGACATCCTCTAGGAAGAATGAGAAAGTGTGAAATGGACTGACTGAAAAGTTTACTTTGTGCTTTTTGCTTTTATTATTATTTTATTTTTCTTTCTTTCTTTCTTTCTTTCTTTCTTTCTTTCTTCTAACATTGTTGTCAACATTTCTCGTGCGCCCAGTATCCGGGAGCTCTCTCTCACTTTTGGGCACTAGGAGGAACATTGCAGGAATGTTTTTCAGTGTTGGCACTGAAGTTAAAAAATAATTTGAATTGTGGGTGTCCATCCTTGTTTTTTATTTAAATCAGAAATGTCAACAGTGTTAAACAAATCTTCCATTTAAATAATTTAATTCCATCCCTTCTGTGTTTGAAACATATCCTGCTTGAAGTCATACCTAATTAGAATTCATATGGAAATTTGTGTGAATTGAACAGGGAACACATTGGCTCAGACTATTCATGGGTGTGGTAAAAAAAAAAAAAAAACCTCAAAGGTTATTGTGATCACATTGTGTTTAATTTGTATTCCCTTTTCACCTTGGAAAAAAGTAATTTACATTTACATTATTGTAAAATGATGATGAAGAGTTGCATGCTTATCTGAAGTTAAAACCTCTAAACCATAGAAATGCATTTGCATCTGGAACTGCTATTCAAATTTGTGAAACAAGAATTAGCTGTTCCAGTTGAAATGCGGTTCTGTGGAATAGGGATTTAACTCCAGTTAAGCACGCAGCTATTGACCTGTAATGTTTATATTCGGTATCTCTCCGATTTAGGAAAATATTTGTGTTTAAGAGAAACTATTTCATTTAAGAGAAAAACATGCCATTCTGACTTTGACCATTAGATGGCAGTGCGCACTATGAACGGCAACAGGAAACTTGAAGTGGACCTTGCTCTCCTGGAAGATGGAAAGTGCATAGAACACGTGAATGTATGAAAGATTAATCGCAGGGGATCATCAAAATTGTTTGGTCCAAAGTTGCAGAGACAACTGAGGAGAGGTATGTGATAACTGATACCGTAACTGAATCGAGACAGCAGATACCGTGCGAAAACCGCGTGTGCAAATCGTGCGCATTCACCTCTGTCGGAAATGCGCCCCAAGCTATGAGCGGACAGAAAATACGACAAGTTTGAATGCGCTTTCCCCCCCTTTCAATAATGCCTCAGGAACAGAATTCTGGATTATGGCTCAAATGTTCCATCGCTGCTTGGAATTTGAGAGTAGGCTATTCTCTTAGTGCATCCTGATTTGTGTAACCCCTTTGTCTTCCCGGCAGTGCATACAAATAGTTTTTTTAAATTTATTTTTTATCCACTGATTACCCCACATAGTCACTGAGGATGAAGAGTACCGTTGCTAACCTGAATCCCAAAACGGGGGGGATTTTAGCCCTAGGTCACCTAGGTTTAAAAAAAAAAAAACCCCAAAAAAACTCAGTCTTGGCGCTGGAACTTGCATCACTGTCCAAGGAAGATGAATTTTGTTATTATTTAATTTGCTTAGCAGATGCTCTTCTCTGGGCCTTCTTGGACGGCTTGCGTTCTGTCAATTTACGCTGCAGGGTTTGCGCTGAGGAAACTCAGGTTAAGTGCCTCGCTCAAAGGAAATGTAGCCCCAACAGACCCTACAGAGCCCACCTGGGACTCAGGCCAACGGTATTTTAGGCAACAAAGCCAGCTCCCCGACCACTGTAGCACACTTCATCCCACATGTGTTACATTCTACTTTTGCTATTCAACAGTATTATGCTACTGTTATTTTCTCTGGAAAAAAATTGATTGGAGGATTTACATTCTTGGCCCGATAATGCTAATAAACTGGAAAAGGATTAAAGCAAAAAAAAAAGAAAAAAAGAAAAAAAGTAAAATCTATTTTCGTGTTTGCTAAAAATAAATGAAAACACTCAGCCAGCCACATGACACTGTTATCGCCACTGGTGACAGGTGAACTGGTGACTAGGTCGTCGAGACAAATTCCTTCCTCTATGCCTGGCTTTAAAGTTGGATCTTTACTCTAGGCGAACTAAGTGGACGGATGTTCTACGCGGAGCCTGTGAAGAGTCTGACCTACGATATCTCCAGCTGGGCCAGGCAGTGACTGCCCCATCTCCCGTACAAGACTGCTGGACTCTTGCAAATCACACGTGAATGGCTCCCGCCAAAACGTGAAAGATCTGATGTGGGGAGTTCACAGGAACTGGGAGACACCCGCTACCAGCCAGTTGCACATCCCAGGTCACATGACTATCAGACTGAAAAAAAAAAGAAAAGAAAAAAAGCATTTGGAATGTTCCACAGTGATAAATGCACCATGGAATATTAATCATACAGACTACTACTCATCACCCTCTGCAGATGTAAAGCCGTAGCAAAAAAAAATGACTCTGTAGTTTTGTAGGCAAATGTAGTTTTATTCCATCCAGAGTTACCTGTATCACAGAGATTTTCTTCTGTTGCAGGGTATCAGTTAAACATCAATAAATAATAGTTTCAGAGGATGAGACAACTCTCAATACTTTGTTTTTAAATCAGCAGAACCAAACTATGTAGAGTAAAGAGACAACATCATTTGTAAATCCATTTATTCAGTTATTTGCAGGTCTAATATGGCAATCTGTAGGTTCTCTTGGTAAAAACTATGAAACTGAATATCGGTGCTAATATCTGTATTGTTCCTCATGTCACATGACAGGAAGTTGCCCCCCCCAATTAAGTTCTATTGTATATTTTTTTTGCAGTTTTTCTCTGAAATGGGTCAGTATCTGCAACCAATACCCAGTGACACATCATTGGGATATGTACAGCAATGCAGAACAACTACACAGTAGTTTCACATGGGAAATTGGATCCTGGACAAATGCATTTGATCAATTGACATTTGCACCCAGGAGGTCAAAGAACAGAACAAGGAAGAGGATCTAAGATGTTTGAACGGATTTTGTTTAATGGCTGCACTAATTATTCGATTAAAGAACCGAAAACTCTTAACAGGTGAAAGAAAACAGAACATGTGGTTGATTGGAGCTTCCTGTGATCTGCAAAGAGATGGTCTTTTATGCGCCACAACGAACTGCAGCGCTTCTGTTTGTTTGTTTCGATGGCAGGAAATTGCATATCTAAATGAAGAGATGCGCTGACTCTTACCGCAAGGCCAGGCTAATATTTATTTTTGAAATGCATAAGCTGAAGTGAAACAACTCTTTTCTCAACTTCCCCTCAGCATTTTTGGTCATGTGACATCTGAAGGCGCTCACAAGTGCACATGCGGTATATGCATAAAATAACTGTTTCATAAAATAGTTTTTGTTACAAAAGGTCAACTTTAGAAATTTTAAATGAATGAGATACTGTACGTTTGATCTCAATCCTGATCTGAAGTATGTTAATTTGATGTAAAGTGCCAAAAACCTGATTTATACCATACCTTTGTTGTAATTCTGCAAGATTCACTTGAGGTAAAACGTTACTTTTAATCTAAGTCTGATTTTATATGTAAACTCACATTCAATTTGGCTACTTACATACATGACAGTAATTTATACCGAGTATGACTTCTTTGCATACTGAACATCCCAAAACCTAAAGAGAATGTAAATATATGTCGGCATTTATGAATGAATGAAATATATATGTTGGAACATATTAGTAAATGTCACATTGATTTACGTAATTCTGTACATATATACAAAAAATAAAATAAAAATCGCATATTTCCCATTAGTATGTTTTACATACTAATGGGGAAAATGGAGCGGATGATTTAAGACCTCGAAATGAAGGCATTCGACTAATTTTAAGCATATAACTTTAACATTAATATTAGGGTTTATTAATATTTGTAGGCTATCTTGAATTCTAGTGTGGGCCTGACGAATCTCACATGGATAAAGATAAATGTGGACCGCTGCAATTAACCGAAATAAACTGCACAATTATCTATTTAATCTCTAACCAGCTAGAGTTTTGTATATGTGCTTGTAGTGTAACATTAAATAACCATGTGATGTTATATGCTAACTTTTGGTGGCTACGCTGATCCAACAACAGAGGGGGAAATTATACACGCAATATATCTTTATTTTACAGCAAACGTGAAGTAGATTTTTCAGACTCCCCGCCCTAGAATGACTTCATCTTTTGTGACCAACCAACCTTTCCTGTTCTCCCCGACGCTGGTCCCGCACAGGGATAGGTCGTGTACCGCGCGGCATGCCTTCACACACTGTTTTGGAACCCAGTCACCCAATTGGCTGAGCGGTTAGTCCATCACAGGATTACACGTTCCAGGGTAGGTTGGCACGGGCGCCGTAGCTAGACCTAGGAGGCTGCAGCTAAAACGCCCAGTTGAATCCGCAACTAATACGTTTGGGGTGTTTTTCTTCCTACCCTTCGCACTCTAAAGTGTGACTATGTCATGAGGAATGCACAGGTTTGCAGCGAATCTTTTGACAGCCAGTCATTTCTTCTTGCAGCACTTTTCGCGGGTTTGAAAAAATGGATTAGTACCGCACGAGTCTAATTCCTGGATGCGATTTGTAGAAGTTTGAAAAATAACGTCAGCGTGCTTGATCTAACGTTGGCTTGCTGGATTTTAAAAACCGCTGCAACGTGATAGGAACACTGGCAAACATTTTCTAGAAGTGAGAAGCTAGCTGAGCTAAAGACGCTGTGGACTGAGAGCTATCAAGCTGTATGTATATTTTCTTAAGCTTCCTCCTCCTGCTAATTGGATTGTACTTCACCAGTCAAAGATTTCTTCGCAGTCCTGCTCCGGCTGCTGTGGAGGTGGACCGGGACGAAAGATGGGACTACCCGCTCTGGAATTCAGCGACTGCTATCTGGACAGTCCGCAGTTCCGGGATAGATTGAAATCTCACGAGCTGGAACTGGAGAAGACTAACAAGTTCATCAAGGAGCTGATCAAGGATGGGAAGGCGCTCATACAAGCACTGAAAAGTAAGGTGGCAAATGCATTCAGCCATGTACGCGAAAGAAAACACATGAGCACCATCGATGAAGTTAACGTTGGGTCGCAGGCTAACATATCCAAGCCATAGCTGCCTCGACTAGCAATAGCAGTTCACACACAGCGAGCAAAACAAATCACACACATGGTATAGCGTTAGCTAACGTTATTGATGGTAGGGAGAGCTGCACATTGGTTGCTTAGTTTAAGAGACAGCTAGTTGGGTAATGGGCTGTTCTAGCGTGCGTGTCTGTTTGGTAGCTATCCAAAGTTATCTCTGCCAAACGCATGACTGTTACATTCAAATAGACGAGAGGAACACCAAGCAAATGGGAAAGGTGTGACTTGGCTAACATGCTAATTAACTCTCGCATCCATTGAACAGGTTGATTCCAGGCACAGTTACATTATTAATGGAAGCCATGTTCCTTTTTGAAAATGTTCAGTCAGACGACAAAATCCATTATGAACAATTTTGCGTTTAAGTACCAGTGGGAAGATCCAAGCCGATCGAAAAGCACGGCGTGAGCGGCACTGGCCAAGGGCAAGGTCAAATGACGCCTAGAGGTTGTGTATTCCAGCTCGGTGCCTTGAAGCTTAGCTTGTCGATCGAAACCGATAGTGCTCCTCGCAATTCGGCGCGATTAAAAATAAATTAATAGATGTGCAATAGCGAGATTCCTTTCCCTGAAATGATAACTATTGGTGTCATCTGAAACTGTAGTACAGAGTAAGCCATTTCGGGTGGAGGCTATTTGCTGTGCACAGTGGATAACGTTATCGTGGAAGCACGCTTGTTTCACAATAGAGTAAGCCAAGCATCTAACCTGCTTTTTGGCACGAACACATATTTCTGGGGGGAAACCCCACAGTTCAAATACGTGCTCAGCTTTTTGACTTAGCTCAGGAGGACATAAGCTCAGACGTTGACTCTGAATTATCCTGGTAAATTGCAGATAGAATTTTTTTTTCATTTAAATTGAGACCCATTTACTAGACTTAGTGGAAGCACTGTTGCTAACACACTATATGATCTGTACTTGCCAGCGAGATGGTTGTTTTGTATGCACATGGCGGCCTGTCATTAGAACTCGAAATGAAAAGCCGAGTTTTTAAGTTCAGGCTTTAAATTACGTTAATTGCACAAATTATGGTTTACCCTTTCTCAAGAGGTGCAGCGATTGGTCATTTCGATATAGTAATTGAAGCGTTAAGTGAAGAAAAGATTGGGTGGGATTTGTCTGTTGAAGCAAGGCATTGTAGGCTGGATTTCTTACAAAAATGCATGGTATTCTTGGGATTTACATTTAGCAGACGATCTTATCCAGACTTATGCAGGCTATATTCTGCATATAAACCATTTATACAGCTGGATATTAACTGAACCGGTTCAAGTTGAATAACTACCCTTGGGACGGTGAAAGTGCCCCACGTGGGAATTGAACCCACAGCCTTGGAGATGCGACCCAAGTTCCGTAATCAATAGGATAAACTGGTACCCCCAGATCAAACGGTCGAGAGAAGTTAGTCTTCAGTGCACTTTGTAGCAGTAGATGTGGTTTCGCTGAGCGTTGTAGTTGCGTGCACGCGTGGAAGTGTGTGGTGCAACGTTTGGTGTTGGTCAACCTTGCGTTGCATCATGGTGTTTTACTGAAATGTATGCACCGCGCGTTGAACTGGCAACCACAGGTTGTGCAGTCGCTGGGACTCTTACGGACAAAGTGCATGTCGAAATACACAGTGCAGATGCACCGAACTGAGAGTTTCATGTTTAGCCCTTTCTGCTAAAAACTCTGTTCACGCCAACCTGCTGTGTCCTGCTTGCCATTTTTGAAGCGATAGGATTTGTCTCAGAATGTCCACTAGTTCCCTGTAGTTGATTAACTAGGGTGTCGACCAATTTCCACCAAACGGCTGCTGGTGTGGGCGTAGGTAGGCTATTTGTTTTAGCCCAGCGCTATGACACAATCACTTTGGTCAACTGTGGTTGTTGTAAATGTGCTATATAGATAAACTTTGACTTGACTTGACTTGACACCTGATTCAAGCGATTAACTAATAAGTAATTAGAATCAGTGTCTTGGTGCTGGGCTATAATAAGAACCTGCACCCACACTGGCCCTTCTTGGATAAGATTGGACACCCCTGCCCTAGTTAGTCCACCATATGGGGAACTAGTTGTGAACCGTTTGAGACCCATCCCTGATGTCCAGAACTTTGATTCAAAGCTGGGAATGAGAGCCGTCTACTGCACGCCTGGACGGTCCGCTCTCAGCTGGAATCTGCTTCTCGGTTATGGAATGGCCGTCTAGTCTGCCTGTGCTGTCATGTGTGGTGGAGGATAATCCAATGGAGGAGGGATAGTCCCTTTCAGACTGTGTCAGATTTTTTTTTTTTTAGTTGCGGTGTAGTCTCCCTTTTTTAGAATGTGTACCCTCTCTGTAGCTCCCTCCTTAGCCGGGTTCCTGCTGAGATTCCTTCTCATCGGGATGTTTTTTCTCACCAACGTTTGTGTTTTTCTCCCCCACCGGGGAGTTTTTTTTATTGTATTTTTTTAAACTCGCTTGCTGTTTTTTTCTGACCTCGCTGCAGACCTGGTTTTTGCCCAGTTTTCCTTCTGTTTCTCTGTAAAGCGTCTCAGTGACAGTTCTCTGAAAACGGCGCTGTAGAAATAGAATAGATTTCATGTTTTTCTTAGAAACACTCTCGAGGGGGGGGGGGGAGGTGTGGGGGCACCCATTACACAGCGATGCCCCCCCGGTGTGGCTCTGACTGGTTCTTCAGGAGGGGGTGAGTAGCGGTAGTGCACCCTGACGACACCCCCGGGGGCGGTGAGGGGGGGGGGGGGTGGGGGGGGTTCTGGCACGGGGCGCTCTGTCCGGGCGCATCGTGCGAGAACAAAAGAGAAGGAGAGAGGATTTCCTTCAGGAACGCGGTTGGAGCGCATCCGCAGCGAGAGGGAGAGAGGAAATTAGGGCAGCGTACGGGGGGGCAGGAATGGGGGGGGTTTGGTTTGTGCTTTCCCCTTCAGGCAGAGGAACAACGTCACAGGACCCCCCCTCCCCCAAAGGCCCCCCTTGGCCTTCACTGTGTCAGAACGCAGGGTGTGGGGGGGGTGCGATGGATTTGTGCTCTCCCCTTCAGGCAAAGGAACGATGTCACTGAAACCCCCCCCCCCCACCGTGTCAGGGGTGAGAGGAACATTCCGGAACGCAGCGGGACGAGGCCCGTGGCTGTCATCGTGCACGTGGGGCCGCTGGGTACCGTGTGGACCAGCTGTTTATCTGCTTTCATTTAGGAGCTAATGGCTTTTATTTCCTCTTACATTTTTCACTCATAATTCAATATTGCTTTCTTTTTTCGGGGCTGGGGTTTCTTTGATCTTTGGGCATTTTTAGTTATTTATTTATATGTTCATTCGTTCACTCATTCATCAATTTATTTCCTTATTATGTCATAATCAGAATAATTTCTTCCTCTTACTTCTATCCATTATAAATCCTCTAGGCTAGCGCTATTGAAATTCAAAACAATCGTCGTGTTATGCTGCATACTTTCCCTTGGTGGAATTCCTCTAAACAGCATCCAGATGAGGGGTGGTGGTGGTGGGGGGCAGGTTACTGAACATTGGCAGTGATGGTGTGCTGTGAATAATATTTGTGTCCCGAACGCTTGTAGCCAGTCAGGTCTGGCAAGATGGTGCACGAGAGGAAACTTAAAAAAGAGAGAAGGGTTTGCAAATGTAGCCTACGTGTCCGTTTCTGTCCAGATAGGTTTGCTCCATCTGGTAAAAAACAAAAAAACCAAAAACAACATATGCTAGCACACAGCGTCTTACAGCTGGCCTTGACTCCTGCCTGATATGCACAAAAGTGCAGTAGTCGCCCCTTCAGCGGTGCCATTTTGTAATTAGGGCCTGGCGTCTGTAATTGGCAGGTGCTAAAAGAAGTTGAACCTCATGGGGCTTTTCCTCTGTGCGATATTAAATTTATACATAAAAAAAAAAAAAAATACATCTGGATGCAGGATACTCGTCCATCTCTCCCCCAGTCTTCCCTCTCTCTGCGGCGTTTTTCCTGTTTGTATTCCCATTTTCCCACTCCCAGTTTTTTTTTCCCCGTTCCAGACGAGGGGGGGGGGAATCTGGTCAGACATGCTGATTATCCCTCTCCTGTGCTTCTCTGGGCTTGGGGAGATTCCCTCCGCGCCACTTAAACGGCAGTTGGCGTGTAATCGCTGCGCTCGCGATAACGTCAGTGGCGGCGGAATCGCGGACAGAGATCTGCTCCAAGTGGGTCACCGGAACTCTCTGGGAAAAGGGGAAGGGCTTATTTATTTATTTACTTGCTTATTTATTTATCGGATATGCAGCCTAACGCTGTTGTTTTCACGGCCGTAAACATTCTGCTATGGCCGTTTTCCGGGATCCGATGGCTCACAAAGCAAGAATGAGCGCTAGCGCGTAAAAACAGTGTTAATTAAAATAGCGGTTTTGTTGCGATTTTTCTGGCACTTTTTTTTTTTTTTTTGGAAAACAAAAAAACAGTGCCAATCAAAACTATTAATTACACTGTTTCAGGATTGACCGGGGAAGAAGCCCCGAGAAGCTCTCTAGCTGGTCGCGGTGAAGCTCCACCTGCTGCAGTCGGTAAATAACGTTTCTGGAAGCTCTGCTCTTTGCACTTTTTTGCCGCACATTTATTTGATCGGTTTTTTTACGGTCTCGTCGTTTTCGCAGTGTTATTACGGCGTCTTAAAACTGCTGAGCAGCCCCAGCGCTGCTGAGGGGAACACATCCTTAAACACACACTTCAGACGGCTGGTTTATGGAGCCCTGAACGGTCTCTCAGGGAAGGAAGCTGAGCAGTAAAAAAGGCAGTTTGGACCTCGTAACCTGGTCTTATGAGCTTAATGCGTTACAGTGTACAGGTAAGCTACAAAAAAAATTATTAAATAAACAAGACCAGGTTAAAACCTAGTATATGGCTGGGCCTAACACACGTGATCTGGCCGACCAATGGCGTAACTTCATCACTCACTCACTCACTCACTCACTCACTCACTCACTCACTCACTCATTCACAGACATTTGCGTTTGTAGGGCTGGCCCCGCTGTTGCGGTCCAGCCAAAAAATAAATACAAAATCGGGCCCAGTTTCCAGGTTTGGTTAGACCATGGCACCAGTTTGAACCCTTTCATCCTACCATGTGACTGTGTTAGCTCCGGCGATGTCAGTTTGGTGACACAACCAGCTGCACTAGCCAGGTTGAATCGACTGTGTCCACTGTGCAACCTGTTGTGCACCGGTGTGTCAGCTTCCTGGACACAAGTCTAAGTTATGTCACTAGTCTAAGTTGTTGCAGCAGGTCAGCAAACTCGGCTTGCAGCCGAAAGGATGTAGGATTGCTTCCCTGGAAGGACACTGCTGTTGTACCCTTGAGCGAGGTGCTTAGCCTGCATTGCTTCACTATATATCCAAATGGATTCTACTATGTATGTAAAAAGTATGTAAAAATGCAGAAGAGTTATGCAGGTCGCTCTGGATAAGAACGTCCCTGTAGGGCCTAATGTAAAGTAATGGAAAGTGAACATCCAGCTTGTGCCCCGTCCCTGGTACCGCAGAGGGATGGGGTAAGCCGGCAGGGTTTG
>NC_057941.1:4617500-4687500 GCF_018555375.3 Anguilla rostrata
GGAAAGTGTGTACTGAAGCAATAATGCAGCCGCTCTGGAGATCTCAGTGTTGTCAGTTATTGACTTGGCTGTTGTCGTGGTGGATTTGGCTTCTGTCGGCCCCAACCCCCCGCCCCTGGGGGGGGGGGGTGCTTCTGTGCGTCTGCAGAAACAGCCTGCCAGGTCTGCCGGGGTCTCTAAATTACCCTCGCTCCACGGGGCTCCTCCACCCCCTTACCCCCCACCCCCCCGCCGCTGCGCTCCCGCTGTGTTTTATCCAGCCGCGCAGGGCCAACGCCGCAGCAGCGCCGGCCAATCAAAACAAACCGCAACACGCTGGCGGAGGAGGAGAGAGAGGGAGGGAGAGGGAGCGAGCGAGAGAGAGAGGGAAAGAGAGGGAGAGAGAGAGGGAGAGAGGGAGAGAGCAGGAGCTGCTCCCGGCCGTTTTCTCAATCTCGCTCCAAAAATAACCATCGCAGACCGTGCCCCCCACCCTTGCTGTGACCCCCCCACCCATCCCCACATCCCCGGCTACTGCACTGTAAAGAGGGGAGGAGCGGGGGGGGGTCACAGCGAGTTTCCGTCATTGTCAGGAATCCGGCTCAACCCCCATCACATAGGCAGAGGAGATGGGTAGAGGAACGCACTGTTGTCCCTCGAATGCGATATTCTCTTAACGTCTGGCACCTCAGATTTGGCCGACACCACCCCGTAACGTGACTGCAGCACTTTGGCCTGCTCCCGAACACCAGTGGGCTAATTTAATTTCCGACAAATGGCCTTCAGAGCGAGCTCCTGCTCCTGCGTTTCCTGTTTTAAATGTTTACGGCAGAGCTCAGACTCTGCTTCCGGAGGGCTGCTTAATTAAACGGTTTAGTAAACACATTAATCAGTAACCTAATGGGTGGTCCAGGTCAAAGACTGCGGGAACTCTGGGGCCTTGCTTTGAGGAAGACGCTGGTAATCCAGCATTTATTACTGCGAAATACAATGTGAAATTGTAACTTGGAATAAGTTGAACGTTTCCTTCTTGACCTTGGAAGTCAAGAAATATTGGAGTATGAAAAATGTGTTTGTTACATGCCCTGGGGGAAGATGCCCGTGTCATTGTTCCATGAATGCCGTGCACTTTACCTGGGTTAGCGTAGCGTCTTTTCAGTGTTTTACATTTCCGACGGCTGTTTTAATCTTACTTCTGACTCTGTGTCTGCTTTACACGGAGGGGCTGCTGTTGGCAGTTGTTGTTTGCGGGTAACATTAACAGGTTTATTTTTGTTGGTTTTTTTTTTTAGCCTAAAATCAGGAACCATCAAAAGACATTTAAAAAAAATTTGTAACTGGGCATTTAATCTCCACAAGTGCAGTACATATATCTTTTATGACATTAATAAGTTGTTAAAAAACTGCTGTGCAGTTCAGTTACCTTCATATTCTGTGTTGTTGAGTGTTGTGACCCGTTTCTGCAGAATCATATCTCCTGCAGATGTTTACATAAGGTGTTTCCCTCAAAGACCTTGGCCTTCTCCATAACTGGAGAGTAATTTAGATTGCAGCTTCATGGCTGGTCATATCTTTAATCTGGTATTAAGTGAGTGAGGGCTCCATGCTAACATTTTTTCCAAGCAGCACACCAGGTCCTGTGTTGCAAATGTTAGGAGCGCGCCAGTGCCTCCCAATTAGCGAATCATTTTTCCAGTTAGAGCGCACATCATTTTTTTTTTTTTTTCAGAACACTGTCTCGCTCTGTCTGTCTGTCTGTCTTTTTTTTCTCTTTCTCTTTCTCTCTGAACGCAGATGTGGTGATGGAAACAGAATTAAAAAAGAAAGTGAAACGGTTGACGGTTGACGGTTAACCGTCCAGCCGCGGGGGGGGGGGGGGGAATGGGGAATCACGGTAATTTCTCTGCGGCTTTTTTTTCCCCACCGCGATCTGGGCCCCCCCTGCATCGCCCGGCGCTCAGGCGTTGGCGGGCGGCGGGGATTCCGTTAGCGGCAGCCAAAGCTAACGGTCGCGATTCAAAAATGCGGCTGGACGTTTTTTTGCCAGGAAGGATTCTTCTTCTTCTTCTTCTTCTTTTTTTTCTTCTTTCTTCTTCTTCTTTTTTCCCCACACCCCTCCACTCTTCTCCTCCCCCCTCCGCTTGCGAGCGAGCGACCGGATGAGGTTCAGATGAGGTCCCCCTCTTCATTAAGGTCCTATGATGACAGGTGGAAAATAAACGTAATTATATGTAAATCATAAATCTTCATTAGCATCAATAATCATCATCATCATCATCATCATCATCATGTTCTGAATATTGGTGCTGTTTATTGCACAGTGCTCTGCCCCGGTTTTGGTTTTATTTCAAAACACACACACTCTCACACACACACACACACACACACACACACACACACACACACACACACACACACACACACTCTCGCACACACTCACACACACTCTCTCACACACACACAAACACACACCTCTCGCACACACACTCACACGCATACACTCTCTCACACGCACACACACACACTCTCGCACACACACTCACACACATACACTCTCTCTCACACGCACACACACACACACTCTCGCACACACACGCACACACACACATAAACTCTCTCTCACACACACACATACATTCTCTCTCTCACACGCACACACACACACACTCTCGCACACACCAAAACGCACCACACACACACATAACTCTCTCTCACACACACACATACATTCTCTCTCTCACACACACACACACACACACACATTCTCTCTCTCACACGCACACACACACACACTCTCGCACACGCACACACACACATACATTCTCTCTCTCACACACACACGCCTGCAGCGTGATGGCGGTGAGGTCACATGGGCCGGTCTCACGCACAGTTTCCGTCCTCCTTCAGCGGCCTGCGGGCGCGCGCTGTCAGGTCAGGGGAGACGGGGAGAGAGAGGGACAGACGGAGAGAGAAGTGACAGGGTGGAGAGAAGGAGAGAGAGGAGGAAAGAGAGAAGAAGATGGGAGAGAGAGAGAGGAGGCGAGGAGACAAGAGAGAAGAATTGAAAGAGAGTGAGAGAGACAGAGAGAGAAAGACAGGGAGAGATAGAGATGGAGAAAGCACTCTGCTCTGCCCTAGTTCTGTTTATCAGTGCCAGGCTGTTTCCAGCGCATCGTAGACCCTCCCCCATCTCCCCCCCCCCCGTCTCGCTCAGATAAGAGCACCCTCTGCTGTAACTTAAACAGCTCAGTATGGGAATTCATAAAAAGGTCTCTCTCTCAGACACACACTCACACACACATGCACGCACACACACACCAATCGACACACACACACACCACGAAATACACATCACACACATGCACGCACACACACCACACACACACCTCCATGCGCACGCACACACAGAAAATACACACCACACACACAACAAATCACCACACACACATACACACACTGACACACTGACGCACACACACGCACTCACACATGCGCACACACACACACACACACACACACACAGAAAAATACACACACGAACACACATGCACGCACGCACGTAGAAAAGTACACGCACACACATGCGCACACGCACACACACGCAGAAAAATACACACACACACATGCACGCACGCACGTACACTCACACATGCGCGCACACACACAGACACACAGAAAAGTACGCACACACATGCACACACACTCACACGCGCACACAGAAAAAGACACACAGGCACACACATGGGCTGACACCCTCTTTAGATAGAAAATGTTCCACATGCAACTACATACAGCCACTTATGCTGCCCTGATAGCACAGTCATCTCCCATGTAGCCACACACACACTCGCACACACACACACACTCACACACACACACACTCACACACACACACACACACACACGCACGCACTCGCATGCACACACACTCGCACACACACACACACACACACACGCACGCATGCACACACACTCGCACGCACTCGCACACACACACACACACGCACACACTCGCAACACAACACACACATCACAGCACACCACACACACTCGCATGCACACTCAGCACACACACCACTACTCCAGCACATATCACACGCACCACTGCATGCACATACACACACCACACTCGCATGCACAACCACAACCACACGCACTGCACATGCACACCACACTGGTTTGGGGCTAAGGAAGGATCAGTGTGAGTTTTTGGTTTGTGTGAAGTTTTTTGATTTGTGTGACTCTGTTTTACTGCAAAGAGCACGAGGTCAGATTGAGGCGTGTTGTTATGGTTCTCTCTCTCAGTGGGTCTGCGTTGGCTTACAGGGGCTAAGTGGATCACTTCCTGCGTAAATGGATCACTTCCTGTGCAAGACAGTGGGCTGTACAGTGGGGATTTCCATTTGCAAGAGCCCTCCACTGTCACTTAAAACTTTTATAAACTCATGCCAAATGACTTGTGATATTTTTTTTCCCCCTTTGACCATTGAATTTTTCACTTCATTTAAAAATTGGACTCATTTTTATGCTTCGCACATATTGTACTTTTTTTTGCACTTGTTTCATAGCCCTGGGCAACCATTAAAGGAGGAGTGAATCTTGGTGTTTCTCACTGTCAGACTCCCTCTCTCTCCCTCTAGACAGATCCTATCACAATATTACATCATGGCTTCCATTTAATATCACCACACACGTCCTCACGGCCATTTGAACGCTGTTTCGTCGATGTGCCTCATCTTGAATTCATCAGAACGCTCCCTGTACTAGGCTACATTTACCAAGGTCTATGACTGTCGATTGTGTTACATCCTTTTGACGCTTTCACGTCTACTTTCAAAAGGACCGAGCATACCTCGCTCCACGCGCACACCAGGGTTTCTGGTTACCGGTGCGAAAGTGAACGACCGCGCCGCCACGGACATATCGGCACCGCCGCGT
This sequence comes from Anguilla rostrata, assembly GCF_018555375.3. Taxonomy (NCBI): domain Eukaryota; kingdom Metazoa; phylum Chordata; class Actinopteri; order Anguilliformes; family Anguillidae; genus Anguilla; species Anguilla rostrata. The sequence continues at coordinate 4,622,418 of NC_057941.1, forward strand.
TCAGCCTCGCGCTCGCCACGCTCCTCGCCACGCTCCTCGCCACGCTCCTCGCCACGCTCCTCGCCACGCTCCTCACCACGCTCCTCGCCACGCCCCTCGCCACGCTCCTCACCACGCCCCTCACCACGCCCCTCACCACGCTCCTCACCGCTCCCTCGCTCCTCCTCACCAGGCCCCTCGCCCCTCACCACGCTCCTCACCATGCTCCTCGCCACGCTCCTCACCACGCCCCTCACCACGCTCCTCACCACACTCCTCACCACGCCCCTCACCACGCCCTCACACACGCCCTCACCACGCCCCTCGCCACGCTACTCACCACCCCTCACCACGCTCCTCTCCACCCGCCCTCACCACCCCTCACCACGCTCCTCACCACGCTCCTCACCACGCTCCTCACCATGCCCTCACCACGCTCCTCACACGCTCCCTCACCACGCCCCTCACCACGCTCCTCACCACGCCCCTCGCACACTCCTCACCACGCCCTCACCACGCCCTCACACGCTCCTCACCACGCTCCTCACCACGCTCCTCACCACGCTCCTCACCACGCCCCTCACCACGCGCCTCACCACGCCCCTCACCGCGCTCCTCACCACACCCCTCACCACGCTCCTCACCACGCCCCTCGCCACGCTCCTCACCACGCTCCTCACCACGCCCTCCTCACCACGCCTCACCACGCTCCTCACCACGCCCCTCCCACCCTCACCACGCCCCTCACGCCCCGCCCTCCTCACCACCCCCTCACCACGCCCTCCCACCCTCACCACCCCTCTCCACGCTCCTCACCACGCCCTCTCCACGCCCTCACACGCTCCTCCACGCCCCACTCCTCCACCACGCCTCTCCACGCCCTCACATGCCTCGCCACGCTCCTCACCACGTCCCTCCAGGTCCCGTCAGCGGCGTCCGGGCCGCAACGCGAGCTGATGTAATGGGGTCAGGATCGCCCTGGCAACAGTCGGACGCTTGGGGGTCAAGTGTCTCCCCAAGCGACCAGCGCTTTTGCCCCCCCCCCCCCCGTGGAACAGTCGGGAATTCTGCCGTCGAACCGCAGTCTTCGGGAATCGTCCGTAGCGGGCTTCGCCGGGGGGCCCGGGATCGAAAGGAGAGAAAGGTGGTGATGTCTGTACCCCCGGGGGCTGGAACGAGACCGCAAGCTTACAGCTTTTCAAGAGAACAAGCAGAAAAGCTCATGTGATTAAACATGAAAAAACCACTGGCATTTTGCGTGAAAAAGAACTCTGAGTTCTGGAAATAAATGTTTCAAGTTTCATTTAAAAAAAAAAAAAAAAAGGAGGGGAAAAAAAATATTAATTTTATGCCATGAACAGAGGAAAATGGAATGAAATGAAAATGGACTCCCTTGAGTTTTTCAAGCACACGGTCTCCAAACCATGGGTTGACCTCTCTCGGCATAATTAGTTTTAGTTTTCTTGATCGTTCTAATGCCGCGGAATCAATGAGGCCTTCTGCGTAGCCTCACTCTTCCCCGCTATTGACAGAAACGAGAGCTCTGCGGCCGGCCCGTCTTCCGAAAGGCACATTTTTAAGGGTTCTGTGCAAACATGGCGCCCGGGCGGGCTCCGGGGCGCCGCTCGAGGAGGGAGCGGACCTCCAGGCCCGCTGGTCCCGCACGGGAGGCTCCCGAACCCACGGCTACGGAACCGGGCCCAGTTCAATAAACACCGCTCAGGATTCTGTGAGTCCTGCAGAGCTGTGCGCCCAGCAAAGTGTGCAGCCGACACGGTCCAGAGTGTTGTCAGTGGGTGAGGTTGGGTTTGGGGTTGGGGTTTTGGGGGTCTAAGCTCCAGTGGAACCGCTTGCTGGGGAGCGGTTGGCGGTGCCTCTGAGACGTAAATGCCGATTTCAAAATGGCGGACAAAAAGTGTCCTAAAAAAAAGAAAAAAAAAAAAAAAACTGAGGTTCTCTTCCTTGACAGTGTCTCACAGACGTGAGGGAGTGTGAAGTTTTTGAAGGAAACTTTGGAATTGCAGTAGGGATTACTTCAAAGAGACCGTATTTTAGGTCATACCCAACGTGTATCTTCACAGAACGGAAACCCGTCTTCACACGCAAACCATCTGTGGGTGAGGTGTGCTGGCCAAGCGGGCACCTCAACACTCAGCACGCCTTAGTCATGTGGTGACGAGCGCGGCTTTCCATTGGCCAGCCAGATTGGACGGCCGCGAGTTGGCCAGACTACACGGGCCAGATTGGGCATTTAGCGAGGACAGCACGAGCGCGATTTGGTTCCTTAACGAGCGTGAGTCTTGAAGGCTGTGGACGTGAAGCTTCGCGTGCGAAACGGCGTGAGAAAACACGTTGAACGGCGGAGCGACTTCTCGTTTTCCAAGCCGCATGTAATTATATGTAAATGTGCAGCTCTTGCAGTGCTTTGTCAGCGTTTCCATTTTTGACCGCGTTTCAGTTAATTTCAGTTTCAGTGGAACCCACGTCGCTAAGGCGGGCTGGTTCGACACACAAAGGCCATATAAGGTATGATAAGACGCGGCGCGGCTCCTGCGTACGTGTCGAGCGCTGGAAGGCGTCGTGTCTTTTTCGCGCCCAGGCCGCTGCGTCGTCGCTCTCGGCCCCCGTCGCCGCGGCGATCCTGCCGACGGCGGATGTAAATGGTAAATGGACTGCATTTATATAGCGCTTTTATCCAAAGCGCTTTACAATTGATGCCTCTCATTCGCCAGAGCAGTTAGGGGTTAGGTGTCTTGCTCAGGGACACTTCGACACTCCCAGGGCGGGGTTTGAACCGGCAACCCTCCGACTGCCAGACAATCGCTCTTACCTCCTGAGCTATGTCGCCCCATACGGATGTGTTTGCAGACCCGCTCGCAGCCTTCACCCCGCGCGGAGCAGTGGCCCAGGGCCGCAAAAAACACACATAAATAAAACACAGGAAGTGATGTAACGTAGGAGCAGGGGCACGGCTCGGGCCCCGAACAGCTTTCTGAGAAACTCAGAGAAATAACCGCAACGCTGGCAGCGTTCTGTTTACTGGACGCTGTCGATGCAGAAAATGAAGACGCTGTCCATTGCGTGGACATCACCGCAGGTTGAGTGACCGCAGAGGACTGTGTTGTGATTGGTCCTGGTCACCGGCGTTTGAAGCCGGTATTGTTTGTCTTGCGTTGTTGTCTCGCTTCCTCGGTGGTAGAAACAGGAAAGGAAGGATTTTATATGACCCTACGGTGTCACTCATTATCGAAGCGAGGTGCTGTTGCTGTGCAAGGTTTACATGCAAACAGCTCAGACGACCTTTGAGTGGAATTTCATCCATACCTTTGAGTAGCTGCCGTAGGTACTTCAGATGACCTTTTGTAGGTACCTTTGGAATTTCATAGGTGCGTTTGAGTAGAATTTAATTGGCGGCCCGAGCGGTGATGAGAAGTGGGTTTAAGTGCAGGAGTGTGATTGGTTGGTGGGCGGTCCTGTTGCCAGGCAGTTTTTCGGCCGAATGAGCGGCGGAGTGCTGGACGCCCGCGGGCGGGTAGCTCAGCTGACGGGGTGCATGCTGGGACAGCTGTGGCCCTCCGGCGGGGCCATGTCCAAACGCGCACTGGGTGCCGGGAACTATCCCTCTGACCTGGAGTGACCTTCAGCCGCCCCCCCCCCCCCCCCGAGGAGGCGGGAGGGGGGTGTCCACTGTCTGCTTGTCTCAGGAGAAGCTCCGCCCCTTTCCTCTGGCTCGCGTTGCCGGGGGTGACTTATTAACAGCTGCACGGAGGAGCCGGAGAAAAAGGCGGGGGAGAGAGAGAGAGAAAATATCATGACATCAGTGAGCATGAAACATCACCCCAACTCACCCAAAACATTACCGCAACTCACCCCAAAAAATTACCGCAACTCACCCCGAAACATCACTCTAACTCACCCAAAAAATCACCCCAACTCAACCCAGAACATCACCCCAACTCACCCCAAAAGATTACCGCAACTCACCCCGAAACATCACCCCAACTCGCCACAAAACATCACCCCAACTCGCCACAAAACATCACCCCAACTCAACCCCAAAACATCACCCCAACTCACCCTGAAACATCTCTCTAACTCACCCAACAAATCACCCCAACTCAACCCCGAAACATCACCCCTACTCACCACAAAACATCATCCCAACTCACCACGAAACATTTCTCTAACTCACCATAAAACATCACCCCAGTGCACCCCCAAAACATCACACTTAAACAGAAACACCCTAATCATGTAGCTTCAATGGCTAATAAATACCTCCCTGATTAGTTGGGTTATTAAAGAAATGTTGAAACTTGTTTAAGTGCATACTTTAAAGACTAAAGATTAATTTAGCACATTTTCCTAGGAATATTTAGGATTTTTTTGAAGTTGTTTTTGCTACATTATCTTTAGTACCTCTTTTACGATGGCAGTTATACTGAAATTGTAAAACCTGTGTGGTCTGTTCTTCTGTGAGGTTAAGATCGTTCTGGGGAAACTCTGCTGAGTACTGCTTTCTACCGTCATTTCATGTCAATGCCCCTTCACTAAACTGTGTGCCTATTTCATGTTGAAGTCAATATGGGCAATTGTAAAATGGGCGAGGTAATTATAAAATACACTATACAGAAAATATCTGTTGCTGCTCTGACAGTAATGTGCTATGCAAATGGGATATGAAGCCTGAAACATAGTCACTTTAAAAAATGTGTATCCTGACTGTGAATCAACCAGGAGGTGGGCTGCTTGGCTCAATGGCTCATTGGCTTGTCGGCTCGCTGGCTGGACTGATGTTTACAGAGAGCAAGATGGCTTATACTCTGTGGTCTCCTGTACAAATACTCAATGGTCTCCTATACGGATATTCTATGATCTTCTGTACACACACTCTAAGGTCTATGGCCTATACAGATACTCTATGGTCTGCAGGAGGACTCCTGTGTGGAGTGCACAATACCAGCCCACCCCCCCCCAGTTTTTAGCCGAACGCCTTTGTCCCGGACTGGAAAGGGGAAACCGAATCCATCTATGCAGCACATTGTGGAGGCAGGTGACCCCGTTCTCAGTGCCGTGAGCCAGAACAATGGGCGCTGTTCTGGCTGGGCCGGTGTGTTTTCGGTGCCCTACAGTAACCCCCCTGTGAGCTCCCGCTCGGGCCTACTGCTATTCGAGCCGGAGGGCGAGACTTCTGCAAATCCACCGATGTGCGGAAGCGCGTGGCTGCACGTGGGGTAGCCGATGGTGGGTGGGGTGGGGTGGGGGAGGGGGGGGGGTCTGTTCCGCTAGGCACACCCCCCCCCCCCCCCAAATCACCCTGCAGAGTCACTTCCAGCCACTTCCCCTGGCCCAGAACCAACGGCCCTGAATTTCTGCTGCGTGGTTTCCTGTGTTTGCGTCACGTTGTGCAAAAAAAACAGCTTCTTTTGAAGACCTACTGTACGTCCCGTACGGTTCTGCCTCCGTCCGGCCCCCTACTCACAAACCCGCTCCAACACACCAGCAAGAAAATCTCCCAAAAAATTCCCTGGGACTTTTTTTTTTTCTTTTTTTTTTTTTTTTTTCCCTTCTCGCAGAAATTCCCGGTTTCTTCCTGGAATGAATGGGTCGTTATACCCTCCGTGTGGGAGTGTGACACTGAGGTCGAGACGAGGGTGTGTGTGTGTGTGTGTGTGTGTGTGTGTGAGGGGAGGGTTCGCTCGTAGGCCGGACTTTGCCCAGTCTGAAATCTGCCCCGGGCCAGGCCTTCAGGCCTTGCGTCCCCGACCCCGGTGTCCCAAACGCCCTCGCTGGCTGAAGGCGTTCCCCTTCAGCTCTGGAGAAAGCGCTCGTGTGCCACCTTCCTTTTTTACGCCATTTCTTCGGTTGCGTTAAACCCGCTAGCTCTAAACATAATTTTTTCTCTGCTGTTGTATTTTTATATATATATATATTTTTTCCCCCCTCAGTACTGGAACTCTTTTTGAGAGTTCCACGGCGCTGCTGGACGGACTTTTTGCAGAGAGCGGCAATTTTAGGTTTGCAGCAGCACATTCTAGGAGGGGAGCAGGAAAAACAAAAACTCAAATCTAAGCATGGAAAGTTTTACTACGGCCGTGGAGTCCTTTGACGTGGTCCTACGATTTTTCAGGAGCCTTTGAACGATTTCTCTTTTTTTTCCTTTATTTTTTTCCTCTTCCTAGAAACCTCCATATTTTTTTCTTTTTCTTTTTTTTTTTTTAGCGCTGCTGTGTCAGCAGCGGCTGCCGTGGCGATGTCAGAAACTCCGGAAAAGAATTCCGGGCGCTTTTTTTTTTTTTTTTTTAAAGAGAGCCCGTTCATCGGGGCAGCGGCTTTGTGCCGGTCGCTAGGAGACCAGAGCAATGCAGCCGAGCATTGTGCAGCGGGCGCGGACGGGAGAATAGATGCGAGAGAGAGAGAGAGAGAGAGAGAGGGGGAGAGAGAGAGAGAGAGAGGAGAGCAATGGGGGGGGCTTTCTCTCTCTCTGTTTCTCTCTCTCTCTCCCTCTCTCTCTGTCCTGCTTTTTCTCTCTCTCTCTTTCTCTCTCTCTCTCCCTCTCTCTCTCTCTCTCTCTCTCTTTCTCTCTCCCTCTCTCTCTCTCTCTCTTTAGCTCCAGTCCGTGCTCTCGGTCCGCAGGCATTATAGCTGCAGTGTGCGGCGTGCCGCTCCCCTCCTGCAGTACGGTGTGCTCTAATGAGGGCCTTTGTGCTCATAATTGCCCTTTGTTGTCTTGGGTTTAGTCAGGCATTGTTAAAGTGTTCGCGGAAAGTTCGCTCTCTCTCTCTCTCTCTCTCTCTCTCTCTCTCTCTCTCTCTTTCTCTTTCAGTTTCGATGGTCAACGTGCGGCTTTCAAACCGGCTTTAATGCCATGGAGCCCCTCCAGGCTTTTTGCGCCTTAATTGACTCTGTCCTTCGGGGGTTTGGAGTGGGTGTATTGGGGGGGGTCAGGGTTGGCACGTGGCCTCTCTGGGTCTCTAAAATGGAGGGGTTTTGAGTCACTGGAGGGGTGGAACCGGGCCGGGCCGGGCCTGACCCGGGTCGCTTCACCCCGTACGCCCCACAGGCCTTGCCCCCTGGTTTGGCAGAGCACCGCTCCGTGCCCCTGCCCCCGGCCTCCCTGCTGACACACGCACATGTGATGAAAGCCAGCTGTTGACCGAAAAACAAAGGGCGCCTTCATCTGGCGCTCGGCGGCGTTCTTCTGTCCCAGCTGCGCGTCTGATGCGGCCCTAGCTTTGTGTGAGTTGCGTGTGCGATGTTGCGTGTGCATGTGCGTGCGCTCACTTCCAAAGGGGCAATCGATGCAGCATGGTCTCTGTCGCCGTAGCCGCGCCGCCCTGTCTGTGATGTCACAATCACGCGGAACAGTCACAGCGGTGTCGCAATCACACGGAACAGTCGCCGCCACACAGAACAGTCACAGTGATGTCACAATCACACGGAACAGTCACAATCACATGGAACAGTTGCAGTGATGCTACAATGACATGGATAAATCAAAATCAGACAGAACAGTCACAATGATGTCACAGTCACATGAAAGGATCAGATCAGAATTCTGTATCTGGGGCATTCCAAAGCCACCAGACAGAGCTGATTGGGCCTGCTGGTGAAACAGACACGCTGTGTAACCTAGGAGCTTTAGCATGTGCAGAACCTTTTAGCACAAGCAACACCAGCAACACAACCAGTGATCAGTAACATAGTCATTGGCCAGGTATTGATTTTGCACGTGCTGATGGTCTTAGTCAGTCAGTGTTACAGTCTTCGGTGTTCAGGGTGTGCTCAGGCTCCCAGTGCCCTGTACCTGTTCCTGTGGCTTTCAGGCTGAAGAAGGGAAGCTAACTGGGCGGCACCGCTGTCAGGCCCGTCCCTGCCGTCCTGTGGGGAGAAGCTGTTTTTTTCCCCCCGCCCTGCCGCAGCGCCCTGCGTCCAGCGCCCCGCGAACGCGGCGGTCTCTCCGTGCGGCTCCTCCCAGGAAGGTGAGACCGCCAGCGCGGGTATTCACACACGCGGGAGCGATTAAGGACAGCGGGCGCGCGCGGAGAGGAGACGGCGCACGGACCGCACGCCTCCGCCACGCGCCCCTGGGTGTGCGCCTGGCTGGGACGGGCAGTGGGGCGGGCGGGCTGTAGGGGGCGGGGCTTACCGGCTAATATTCGCGCGCCCCGATGCCTCCCTCCCCGTCTCCTTCTCGCTCCTCTCACCGGGCGGAATGTAGGTCAGTGTGCTCCTCCAGCGGGGGGGGGGGGGAGGGGGGGAGTTGGGAATTTTGGCAGACGCTTGTTGGAGAAGACCCTGGGAGGTGCAGACTGGGAGCGCTTGGCTCCATTTTTGCATTTTTTTAACCACATCAGGGGGCAAAGTGGAATGTTATGGCCTGACGCCGTGAGTAGAACCAGTAAAAATTTAAAAAACGTTTTTTTGTTTTTTTGTTGTGGTTCAGGAGCCTGTTCGGTCCCGCGGGGATGAGCGTAGACGGTGAGCGGCCATGTTTTGATTGGCGAGTGTGTGAAAGGGAAAGAGCTTCGATCGCACGCGGCTGCAGTCCAGAGCTTGGGGGGCTATGGCGCCCCCCCCCCCCATCCCCAGTCGCATTACATAACAGAGAGAGGCTGATGCTTGCGAGGAAACTGAGTCGGTTTTTTGGACGAATCAGGAGTGCCGTTGGCAGTTTGTTTTCCAGCAGTAGCCAATGACGCTGTCACATTTACCGCAAATGGACGTTCGGCCCCGGAAAGCTGAATCAACTTCAAGTACCCTTCTTGGGGGGGGAAAAGACCAAGGGGGTGTGCTGATAATCATCAGTTTTCAATATGACAGTTCGTCATAATATTTTCTTTATCCAGCTCTGTTAGAATTATAATTCTACCCTCTCCTCCAGAGTGTGAGCCAGCTTGTGGGTTGTACGTTAAACAGAACTTTCCTTCACATCCTCATTAAATGTTCGGCACTGGCAGTTGGCGTACAGTTCCACAATTCTGAGGCCGTTTGTGGCAGGAGGCCAGAGCTCAGCAATAACTCTTGACGGCGGTGAGCGAACCCAGGTGTCAGATGAGAAAACTGCGGGAGACCGCTTGTGATTATTTAGGGCTAATTCACAATTTTAGTTCACTCACGTCGCCATTTGCCCCTGCTTAGCTAGCACAAAAGCCCAGTATGTGTGAGAATAAAAAAAGGAGTGTGCTTTCCGTTGATATAAACTTCATTACATTACATTACGTTACAGGAATTTATCAGACGCTCTTATCCAGAGCGACTTGCACAACCTTTACATTGCATCCATTTATACAGCTGGATATAGCCTATACTGAAGCAGTGCAGTTTAAGTACCTTGCCTATGACCTTCAGGTTATCAGACCAACTCCTTACGCATTATACTACTCTGCTGCCAAAACTGGAAATACACGCTCTTCCTGTGGTTATAGAATTGTGAGGAAACGTTCAGTGAAATGGTAAAGTAAAGTGAGAATGATGGTAGGCGTAGTTCTGTACAGTAAAACACATGTTTTAACGTGTTTCTGGACAGGTTGACAGATTCACTTAAATGTCAAGTGTGCAGGAAGTGGTTTAAGTTGAGCTCGCCGGTGAGATGAAGGGTTGCCAGTTCTGCCAAGCCCCACCCTTTTGGGTGGATGAAAACCGTGAATGTAAAAACTGCAGGTTGCGCTCTTTGGGGCCTGCTTTTGAAATGCACCGCATGCACGCACAGTCACGGTGCATGGTGCAGGAAAAGATGCACGCACCCCTAAAACCAGAACATTTTTTGATTCAGTATTTCTCCTTTCTCCCTTCTCCTCCGTGCAGAATTACGGGCATATCTGTGTCCTGAAATGATGTTTCGTTACAGATTTAGTGGGGTAATTGCTGAAATGTTGTGAGGTCATCCGTCTCCTGGCATTGTCCCGTGGCTGCTGGGAATGCTGAAGTTGGCGCGGCGGAGCGTAATCAGCCTGTTCCAGCGGCTGCGTTGACCTCCCGTGCACTGTGAGAGAGAGGCTACCGGCCCTGGGGAAAAAACGAAAAGGAGATTTGGGTCCCTTCGGCCTCTGGTGCTCATCCAACTGCACTGTGTCCTTCCTGGCGTCTGATAGGCCCGCTCTGAACTACGCTCCTAACTACGCTCCTGACTACGCTCTGAACTACGCTCCTAACTACGCTCTGAACTACACTCCTAATTACGCTCCTTACTACGCTCTGAACTGTACTCTGAACTATACTCCTAACTATGCTCCGAACTGCACTCTGAGCTACGCTCCAAACTACGCTCCTTACTACACTCTGAACTACACTCTGAACTACACTCTGAACTACGCTCCTTACTACGCTCTGAACTACGCTCTGAACTACGCTCCTTACTACACTCTGAACTACACTCTGAACTACGCTCTGAACTGTACTCCCAGCTAGCCTCTGATTTATGCTCTATGCTCTGAACTACACTCCACATCCAGGGAAGTGCAGAGTAAAATACATTTTTCCCGCACAGGTGCTTGTTTTGATGTTGAGGCAAATGAGCCTTCTGCTGAAAATACAGGTTTGGCTCCACATGCACGCGCGCCAGTGTGCTTTTCATTAACCTCCCATCCTGAGTGGAAAAAATGTTCAGACGGAGTACAGGAATGTGGAGCTGCACGCTGCCTCTCCGGTCCCATTCCCGTCTTTCCCTCACGTCCCATTCCCGTCTTTCCCTCACATCCCATTCCCCTCTTTCCCTCACGTCCCATTCCCATCTTTCCCTCACGTCCCATTCCCATCTTTCCCTCACATCCCATTCCCATCTTTCCCTCACGTCCCATTCCCATCTTTCCCTCACATCCCATTCCCGTCTTTCCCTCACATCCCATTCCCGTCTTTCCCTCACATCCCATTCCTGTCTTTTCCTCATATCTGTATGGGACTGTAACATTCAGCCAGTTTAATGGTGCATGAAATTCAGCTTATTTGGTTTTATGTCAAATTAGAGAAAGCAAAGCCAAGGTCCGTAGAGTGACTTTTCAGATTTGCGGCGCATGGAAAAAAACTAGCTAATTAATTTGGTAAAGTTGATCTACGGTAGCTGTAAATATACTGTATGCAGTTTCTTGATATGCACAAAAATCCTACTATGACAGGAAAGGCATAGTCAAATGCACTGTACTATGTTTACAGTGCATCACTCAGACTGAAGACTTCAACTGAAAATAAGGCATGATGGGAAAATGGGTCAATGTCTTTGGCTGTGGAGTACATTGAATTACCACATAGCTTTTAGGGTATTTGCAAGCATAGCTTTAAGTGCTATGCAGAGGGGTAAAGATGCTAATAATGCTTTGTTTGTCTTGTAATGCATCATGGGTACTGTAGTTCTCATGTGCCGCTGGGATTAAGGAACCTTGCCTGTAAAACGGAGTTGCGGGTCCACTTCCTGTGTGGGCAGTGTAACTGTGCCCTCCAGCGAGGTCCGCACGGCTGAGTCTGAATTTCAGTAAATGTTCAGCTCCTGAATGGAGAAGTATGGGGGGGGGTGGGGGGGGGGTAAAGGGCATCCGTCGAGGCAAAATGACTAATGCACCACTGCGGTTTCTCCGAAGCGTATATTCTATCCGGGTCCCCCCCCTCCCCCCCCCAAATAAAAAACAATGTTCCCTTTCTCCCCGGCCGTGGTGATGATTTACAGCTTGTCTCTATGTATGGGCTGTGCGCGGGTTCGATGCCACACCCAACAAGCGCAGCGCCGTGTGGTTTACAGACCGCCAATCATGCCCTGCGGTACTGGAATGCGCTAGGCGCTAGGCGTTATGCTACAGGGAAGGAGCGCTTTCGGCGATTTTGCGTCGAGCGGCGACTCCCTGCCATCGGAGCCACACACTGCAGGCGTCTGGAAGAGCAGTTTTCCGACGGTGCGTTGCGGTATTTTTCCGAACTGCGTTTCTCCCAGCGCTCCACGGTTGTTGCGTTGGGCTGCCGCGGGAAAGCTTGGCTTGGTTGGCCGTCGTTCTGGCTCGTCCGAGAGTGAGTGAGCGAGTGAGCGAGTGAGAGAGTGAGAGAGTGAGAGAGTGAGAGAGAGGGAGGCAGTGAGAGAGTAGAAAATAAAAGTTTGCTGAGGTGGATCTTTCTCTGCTTGTTGAAAATGTGGAAATCACAAAGGTCTCCATGGAGATGAAGATATAGAACTATACAGTGAAGTGGTCTCATTTTCACACGTAAGCGATATCGATCCGACGCTTGGTACAGTCAGTACTTCTGGGCTTCATCTTCAAACATTACACCACATTACACTACATTACATTACAGTCACTTGGCAGACACTCTTACCCGGAGCGACTTACAGTAATGGAGGACTGTGACTCTCAGGAATATAAAAATGCAGCATCACCAAGGAGGCAAACAGGCCCATTTATGACCAATAAGTGTGACGTTAACCTAACAAACAAGAATTTGCATTGTAACAAAAAAGGCGCCTCTAGACATATAACCCATCTTTACACAGCTATACCTCTAACATTATCCAACAGGGAAACCAAAGAAAGAACTATAAAAAAACGTATATGACATGTAAAAGACATTGGCTTTGTCCAGAGCACTAAATAATTAATGTTTATAATATTGCGTATTACATTGTCAGAATTGTTCATGTAAGTTTCCTTGGGCAAGGCTGCCTACTAAAAAAAGCTGAGGAGTGTAATTTAATGGAATGCTGGTTTTATTGTCTGAATTCTCTCAAACGGTACGGACGGAGTGTAGCACAGTGGGTAAGGAACCGGGCTTGTAACCGAAAGGTCGCAGGTTCGATTCCCGGGTAGGACACTGCCGTTGTACCCTTGAGCAAGGTACTTAACCGGAATTGCTTCAGTATATATCCAGCTGTATAAATGGATACAATGTAAAAATGATATGTAAAAGTTGTGTAAGTCGCTCTGGATAAGAGCGTCTGCTAAATGCCTGTAATGTAATGTAATGTAATGGTACTGTGAGCGAGCTCCCGTTATCTTGGGACAGAAAACCTGAGAACTCTATCCGAAGCACAGAATGACAGTCCGAAGCGTTGGGCTTGAAATTTCTCCTCCGGTGACCTCTTTGGCCCCCACGTCCCGGGCGCAAAAATGACACTCATTACCATGTCTTTATTCAGGCCTGCTCATTAGCCCTCCGCAGTCATTTCTGAGAAGCAGAATCTTAAAAAAACGTTTTATTTATTTTTTAATGACGCAGCTTTAATCATCGTCAGTTCCTTTAAAATATCAAAAAAAAAGAAGGAAGCTGAGTTTTTTTGGTCAACCGCACTGTGCTGGTCGTGTTCGGGTGTTCCCCAAGGGTCAGGTGTGCCGGCTCGGTCTTGCCCTCTCTGCACAGTCGGCGACTTTGTTTCGCGGTTCCGGATCTGGACGGCAGTGTTCCATTGTGCGCCGGCAGCGCTGGGAATACAGAGGACACTGTGGGAGAAGAATGAAGGGGATTTTTCAAACGAAATGAGGAGGGGCCGAGGTTTTGGGGAGGTGGTTGGGCGGGTGGACGGGTGGGCGGGTGGGTGGGGGGGGGGGATAGGCAAGTCGCCGGGGTGGCTTATTTTTAGCTTCTCTCTGTTATCCTTCCTCTGGCTCTTGGGCACGTGGAATTTCAGTGCCAAAACAGCCTGGAGCTGTGGAGACTTCTGTTAAACAACATGCCTATCTCTCTCTCTCTCTCTCTCTCTCTCTCTCTCTCTCTCTGTCTCTCTGTCTCTCTCTCTCTCTTCCTCTCTTTCTTTCACTTTCTCTCTCTCGCTCTCTCTCCCCCTTCTCTCTCTCTCTCTCTCTCTCTCTCCCCCTCTCTCTCTGTCTCTCTCTCCGTTCCCCCTCCCTCACATGAGCACGCACCACAAAAGAAGGCTAAAGCCCGCAGTCGGTTTCAGTCTAAACACTGCTCGCTTTGTCCTTAAGTGTTTGACGGATGAACAGAAGCTTTACATTTGTACACTTGCCTTTGATTCCAACAAAGGCCGATCTCCCGATGCCGTCTGAGTGATGGAAGCGAGTAACCCTTGCTTAGTCATTGCTCTAAATTAAAGGGAAAATTCACTTTTTTGGAGTTTTTTTAAAATGACACGTTAATGCGATTTTAAGTGGCCCAGACATCAGTGACGGGTATCAGAGCATTCAGAGTTTTTGGTCTAAAGCCAGATTCTGCACTTCAAGTAAAGCCGGATTTATGCTTTGTTGTACAACCCCTTTCGACAAGTGTCATGCAGCAGAAATGGAAGCGCTGCGTTTTGCATTTATACTTTGGCAAAGGGCTGTTCTGTTGTCTGGGGTAACGAGACGCCAAGCAGCTGATGTGTACGTCTGTATGTGAATAACGACGTATCCATGACAGTGAGTTTTGGTGTTCCATTTGGCTGTCCGATGCAACACAAAGTATGAAGTTCTGTGACATGACATAAAATTCTATGACATGACATAAAATTCTAGTGGTGCGCGACACTTTTTTCCAGTTGAAAATATGTTATTTTTCGCATGCGCCGCTCGTCGAAAGGGTAAATGGTAAATGGACTGCATTTATATAGCGCTTTTATCCAAAGCGCTTTACAATTGATGCCTCTCATTCGCCAGAGCAGTTAGGGGTTAGGTGTCTTGCTCAAGGACACTTCGACACGCCCAGAGCAGGGTTTGAACCGGCAACCCTCCGACTGCCAGACAACCGCTCTTACCTCCTGAGCTATGTCACCCCAAGGGTCTCGCGACGAAGTATAAATCAGGCTCCACTCTAAAGCGTCGTGTCCACGGATGTTATGCTTCCAGAGGCTCTACATAATAAGCAGATTTATTTCATAGTGTTTAATCTCCATTGTCAATGAGAGTCGGTGTTTGTGTTTGCTACCGGTACTTCTTTCCTTCTCAAAACAGCGCGAGTCGTTCGCTCCCTAGGACCCGAGTAGCGATGGCTACGAAGGAAACGGAAACGGAAAAAGACCACGGCACGATATCCTTGAGCACTGGTTTACCTGGCCGTTGGAAATAGGCTAGTTCTAACCTAGAATAAGATTACACTTCATTTTTTTATTTTTTAAAAAGAATGATCAGGTAGTATTCATAAATAGAACCCACGGAGGCATAATGTTACTGTACAGGCTGCTTTGGAGTTATTTGAAGTGTATTTTTTATTTATTTTTTGCTTGTTGACCAGAAAAATTTGATTTCTGGTGCTTGTCAATGTAACATCCTCCACCAAGTTGGGGATCCAAAAAAAAAAAGGAACTACTCTGAGATGCAGAAAGGAACGTGGGTGCCATTTTTGGAAACCCCCCACCTCTCTCTACCCTCAGACAGTCACGTCGTGTCTCAAAGGGGTGCTATCTGCGGGTGTTAGTTTTGGAATGAGACGCACTGTAGCGTTATTAACACCTAGCGGTGCCGCGTTGCTGTTGTGTGTACGTACAGTAAAAATAACTCTGTAGCTCAGCGCGGCCTTAGAGAAAAGCGGGCTCGGGGCGCCCGGCTCGAGGCGTTGATTTCGGCGAGAGGGCGTGCTTCCTGCGGTCTCCACGGCAACACGGCTTCGCAGTCTCTGAGCCGGTCGCGCGGTTGGGCCGCGTCCCGCGTCGAGAGAGCTCGGGCCGAGGAAGCGGCGCGTTGTGTAAACGAGGCTGTTTGTCCGCCCGCGGACCGTTTCGTCTGAGGCTTTCCAGCAGCGCGGCCCTGTCTGTGTCGCTTCAGGCTGCACCTCTCCCCACCTCTCCCCACCCCTCCCCACCCCTCCCCACCCCTCCCTAGCCTCTAGTTTAGCTCTACTCTATTTACCTCAACGTACCTAGTTAGGCTAATGCGATCTCGTTAGTTTTGTGTTTGGCCGGATTGTTTTTGTCTGATTCTGATTAGGCAAATGTGATTTCAGTGCTAGTTTTGTACTTGGCAGGATTGTTTTGTTTATTTGCTCAACAGGTTACCCTACAGGGTTGGAGTCCTGATCTATGTGGTCACTTCTGGCACTACGATCTTTACTTCACTCTAGTGTGTTTTTTTGCACCTCTGCACTTTGAACTGATGCACTTGTTGTAAGTCGCTCTGGGTAAGAGCGTCTGCTAAATGCCATGTAATGTTTGGTATGGAACCCAAGCTTGTTTTTGTCCACCGGTGATGCAGTCCTCGTCCTTTCAGCCATTCTTGTTTAATCTGGGGACAGAGCCCACTTCTGAAGGTTTGCAGTCCCTGTATCTCTTCTGCCTTTTCGGCAAAATTAACGGCAGTTCATCTGTAGTTGTGATGAGCGTAATTATTGCGGTCAGTGCTATTGCGGGATTATGCAATATTGTCGACACGCTGGTTTTTCAAATTGCTGCTAATAATGCAGTTTCACTGCTTCATTTGCAGTAGCCTCATGAGGCAGAACCTTTTTGTACTGCATTTTAACGGCGTTGTACAGTTAAACTACAGTATAACTTAGCTGGAGTAGCTGGGGCAATTTTTGTAAGGGTGTAGCCTGTTTGCTACAAAGGCACTCCTTTCAGACTTGAGTTTGAGCACTCGCATTAGGGAACTGCTCGTGTTTTTCAGACTTCAGTTAGAGGACTCGAGCTGAAGAACTTCTCCTGTTTTCCAGCCGTTGGTTGGAGGGCTTGCTTCGGAGAACTGCTCGTGTTTTGTTCTGTTCTCCGCCCATTCACTGTATTACTTCATTATATTTCTTCTGTTTTTAGCAGCACAAAGCATTTGCACTGCATGAAAAGGATCTGCTCGGTGTGTATTCGATTAGGGTGTTGCTTTAGTTGCATTTGTAACAGGCCAGCCCTCATTTGGAATAAATCATCGGTAGACATTGAATAACATCGTTTGAAGAAGCTCATTTTTTTATTGCCCTAGCAGATGGCCTTATCTAAGGGCTTTTGCATAGCTTGCATTTTTTTAAACATGTTATTCGTGCGATACTGTCATTGACTTCACTGAAACAATTCAGGTTAAGTAAATTCATGTGCACAGGCGCACAAAAAAAAAAAAAAAGTTTCCCATCCAGGATTTGAACTGGCAACCCTCAAAGTAAATGTTTGTTTTTGTGGTCATTGCATAACACTAGTAGTTTACTCAGTGAACTCTCATAGGGAGTGCCGTACCGTGAGGTGTAGTAGGCCTGTACTTCTGTATACATCATTTCATATACCATATATATAGCACTACAATTTTTTTTTTTTAAACATGAAGGAACTTATTTGCGCTACTCTGTTTTTATTTGAAAGTTCTTGATTTTAAATGCACAACACTGCAGCTGGACCAGCTAGAATTCGAACCCATGCTTCATTTGGGAAGTTCAGGGTTCAGAAAGTAAAAGTCCTGCCCATGTGTCTCTTCCACCCATGAACTAATTAGAATGCTGATTTCACTAATTAGTTCTGCCTCCTGGCTGATGAATTATGCTTATTAGCAAATCCAGGTGATTGTAACAAAACACTGGGGTGGAGTTTAACCTTCCAGACCCAGATTTTCCTCCTCTGCTCCCAGGGACGGTGCAGGAACATCAGGACTCCTGCTCGAGCGTCAGTAAGGGTAGCATGCGAGAGGGCTGCTTTTGCAGATCGGATTCGCTCTGATGTCAGCTTCATGTAGCTGGCTGTGCTTCGCTGTTTCCGCGTCGCCTGTAACACAAACGAGCGCGGCTAGCCTGCGTCGTTGGGCCGACATCCAAGCGTCTGTCTCGCACCGTTTGGGGAAGGAGTTTTGCCGCTCGGTGGCCCCTTCAGAGGGTCCTCAGTTTCGTTTAGAGGGTCCTCTGTTTTGTTTAGAGGGTCCTCTGTTTCGTTTAGAGGGACTTCCGTTTCGTTTAGAGGGTCCTCAGTTTCGTTTAGAGGGTCTTCCGTTTCGTTTAGAGGGTCCTCTGTTTCGTTTAGAGGGTCCTCTGTTTCGTTTAGAGGGTCCTGCATTTCGTTTAGAGGGTCCTCTGTTTCGTTTAGAGGGTCCTGCATTTCGTTTAGAGGGTCCTCTGTTTCGTTTAGAGGGTCCTCTGTTTCGTTTAGAGGGTCTTCTGTTTCGTTTAGAGGGTCCTCTGTTTCGTTTATCGCTGCCCTTTGAAGATAGGCCGTGACACTTCACAGCAAAGATCTACTCAATACGCACAAGAAGCGCTGCTCTCACGTGTAGCTGTGGACACCATAGCAGAAACGTTAAGGAAAGAATACTAGTATAGAATGGTCTTTCTACCACCTACTTTAACGAATACAGTTATTTTTGGCAGGTATTGCGGTTATTCATACGCTCCCGGATTATTGGCATCCTCGATGAAGATGTACAGAATTTCTGTGCGAAACAGATCGCACCCTTGCTGAGATGCACTCTTAATTTCCCTGCACGTCTGACAAATATTGTACTTTATTAACGATTCAGCGGAATCGGGCAAAATGAGACATCTTCTAATTATGAATTAATTTCCAACAAATGTGTTGTTTATTTTTCCTCAAGGGGTGCCAATTATTATGGAATTGACTGCACCTGCGCGGTCTTTTTTCCGGGAGATAAATTCCTTTCCGACTGTTTTTTTTTTTTTTCCGTCGTTTCCTGGACCCGCTGATCGCCGGCTCGCGTTTCTCAGAACTCCGAGCGACCCGTGTTAAGAACAGACGCGTCCCGTCCTCTGACGCGCCCCGCTGAGCGTCGAGGCTGAGCCGAGCGAAAAGTGCCAAGTGATGAAGATTGAAGGAGAGTTACGACATCACACGCCGAAGCCCCAGAGTGCACTATGGGAAAGGTCTGGGGGTGCAGCACGTATCGGATTCTGGCAGTCAAGAGGTTCCCACAACCCCCTTTTTTTTTTTACGCGCATCGCCGACGCGTTCGACGCTAGCGCCGTCGCTCGCTAATCCTGGACGAGACGTTTTCCAGCTCGTTCCCGTTAACGATCGCTAAATCTGCTTAGCCGTTTTTTTTTTCTTTTTTTTCTTTTTTTTTACAGTCTCCAATTTAGAGCTAAATTGCGACGTCTCTTCATAAATTCCTCTCGCCGCTGACGGCTATCGGGGAAAGAGAGAGATTGCGGACGTTCAGGACGGCGCTACGGCGCCATAGCGCGATAGGGTGGTGCATAGAACACGAGGTGGGGGGGGGGTAATATTCTCCCACCTGCTTTTTACAAGGGCAACCTCTGAACCCTATTTAAGGAACGGCTGTGTGGCTGTGTTTCTGGTGAGATTGCTCCAAATGCGAATGCAGTGTTAAACTGCATGAAAAAAGATTTAAGACAGAGGGTTTATTTCATATTTCTGGAGCTGGAATCAAAAAAAAAAAAAAAAAGACTGCCCCTGAAATAGACTCATGCCGTGGATTCCTGGTGCTCGTGCGTACTCTGCTGATGTCACACCTTCCTACCACAGCTGTGGATGGCTGGCAACAGCCCCGTCCCCCCCACCCCCATTTTAACCCCTCCCTCTCTCCTCCAGACCTGTCCTCGGCCAAGAGGAAGTTCGCAGAGTCCCTGAACGAATTCAAGTTCCAGTGCATCGGGGATGCTGAGACGGATGATGAGATATGCATCGGTAAGCTGTTCCATCGTGTCTGCCAACTCTTCCCTGGCTGATCAGCACCCTGCCGGGGAAGTGGCCTGACAGTTCCTGTTTCTGTCACTGTATATATATATAAAACCCACCCCCGATGACACTTTTTATTGTTCCAGGGAAGTCATCGTCACAGGTTATATGGGCCTTATCTTAACCCTTAGGTTTTATTTCAGAATTCTAGCCAGTGTTCTAGAACTCCATTGCTTTCACTTACCAGCAGTGATTGTGACATCAGCATTAGAATGTTCAGTTAAGAACATTCTAATCACATTTTGTTTGTGATCGTACACCTCAAATGACCGTAAACTGGGACAGAATAACATGCTGAAAATTCCCAGTTCAAAAGCTACGGTAGTTCCATCCCATTTTACAAAATTATTCCTGTTAATAGCACATTGTTGCTTTATCCACAATGCTTTCCATTTCAATTAGTGCAGGGAGGGAAATCAAATCAAAGAACTTTGATTTCATTCATCTAAAGCCTACAGAGCAGCGCTCTCAAACTCCAGTCACTGTTACTTTTTGTGATTTTTCCTTCAATCAGCAACCGGTTTAGGCCTCGGAAACAAGGCGTGCAGACACTTCAGCCAATCAATGACTGAGATCAATCGCTTAAGTTCAGGAGCACATCAGAAGCCTGCAGACACTGAGGCCCTCCAGGATTTGAGTCTGAGAGCCCTGCTGTAGAGCAGTCTTGTGTAAACAGCGTGTTATCAGGCTAGTTATCCTAAACGGCGGAGACTCACAATGCCAGATCAAGGTCTTCTTTGTCTGGCCTTTGAGTGGATGTGTTGCAGAGTCAGTGTGGCTCGCTTATGTAACTGTTTATAAGTTAAATAGGACAGCCCCGAGGAGCCACTCCGTTTAAAAGAGGTATTGTGATGTTTGGAGTGGACACACCCTGAGACGAACTGAGACGGCGAAGCAAAACCATCCTGTCGGCATGGAAACGACACAATATAACACTCGAGTCGCAGTCCGTAGAACGTTCTCAAATGTACCCAGAGTGCTTTGCTTCATGGAAGACGTGGGGAACGTGCTTGAACCTGAGATCACTTCCTCTTTGCTAGAGACATTTTAACCCCCTGAAAGTAATCCGGATCACATGACCGGAACAGTGGTGTGTCTGCAGTAATGAGCGAAGGCAGTTTGTTTCAATTATTCAATCATTTTTATTAAATTATTTGCACCTGTTTTGTTTTAAGGTTAAGGTGTGATGTTAAGGTGTGAACTTTCTCCCTCCCTCCCTCCCCAGCGAGGTCGCTGCAGGAGTTTGCGGGCGTTTTGCGGAACCTGGAGGACGAGAGAACTCGCATGGTTAGTGTTGGGGCGCGCTCCTGGCGGGAGGGTGTGGGTTTGCATCCCCTCTCCTACACTCTCATTATTATAGAAGCATTCGTATGTATCTTCATTTTATTTTATCAGTGTGAGAGTGTGTGTGTGTGTGTTTGTGTGTGTAAATATATGTATATATATAGATATTTGTTTGAGACATTAGCCTGTGTCTTGTCTGGGTCTCGGTGACCCTGTCATAAAGGCAGCCCTCACACTGTCTGTGCAGCCCTCACACTGTCTGTGCATCCTCACACTACAGACGGTCCTCACACTGTCTGTGCATCCTCACACTGTCTGTGCATCCTCACACTACAGACGGTCCTCACACTGTCTGTGCATCCTCACACTGTCTGTGCATCCTCACACTACAGACGGTCCTCACACTGTCTGTGCATCCTCACACTGCATCCTCACACTGTCTGTGTGCATCCTCACACTGCATCCTCACACTGTCTGTGCATCCTCACCCTGCATCCTCACACTGTCTGTGCATCCTCACCCTGCATCCTCACACTGTCTGTGCATCCTCACACCGCATCACTTTGTTGTACGTCGCTCTGGATAAGAGCATCTGCCAAATGCCTGTAATGTAATGTAATGCATCCTCACACTGTCTGTGCATCCTCACACTGTCTGTGCATCCTCACACTGCATCCTCACACTGTCTGTGCATCCTCACACTGCATCCTCACACTGTCTGTGCATCCTCACACTGCATCCTCACGCTGTCTGTGCATCCTCACACTGCATCCTCACACTGTCTGTGCATCCTCACACTGCATCCTCACACTGTCTGTGCATCCTCACACTGCATCCTCACGCTGTCTGTGCATCCTCACACTCTCTGTGCATCCTCACACTGTCTGTGCATCCTCACACTGCATCCTCACGCTGTCTGTGCATCCTCACACTGCATCCTCACACCGCATCCTCACCCTGTCTGTGCATCCCAGAGGACGTGCAGTCTGTTCTCTCATTGTGTTTGGGGAGCAGTGCAGTTATTCATTCTCTGAAGATGAAACCGTGAAGCCGTTTCTGTGGGGGCTTATTGTATGTACGGGCACTCACACACGCACATGGCTGAGGTAGCTTCGCGGAGGAGGGAGGGAGGGGCCCCCCCGCCCGTTTGACTCTTCCTCTCTCTCGCACCCTGCCTTCAGATCGAAAACGCCGGCGATGTCCTGATCACCCCCCTGGAGAGGTTCCGGAAGGAGCAGATCAGCGCTGCCAAGGTAACCACCCTCCCCCCCCCTTCCCCCCACCCAATAACAGGGTTATGTCGATTTTATTCGACAGAACAAAATCATCGACATTGTATGGATTATTCATGTCAGATTTTATGGGAATAATATGTTAAATTATTTTGTTATTTTGTTGCATGGAAAGCTGTTCTGGCTCCAGTGATTAAATTTGATAACACTGACACCTTCTGGCCAACACAGGTATTGTATATTGTCTGTTTAAAGTGATAATGCCCTGGAGTTGCACACACCTTTATGCAGACAGTACATTTTTCATTTTTACGGCTGAACATTTAGTGAAGCAAGTAAGTTTAAGTACTTTGCTCGAAGGTACAACTCAGTGACTCGGTTATGTTTACAATCCAAGACAACTGATAACAACTCACTAGCAAGCTGCCTGAAGTCTGGACAAAACTCTCATTCTGTATTTCGTATAATTTTCACATCGATCATGCAAACGACACAGCCCTCTAATGTCAATGACTTTCAGTTACATATTACTGAGGGACACAAACAACTGAAACCGTAAACCTCCAACTATAAAACTGAAGGTCTGTTGTAAAATCGAGTATATAATGTAAAACTTTAGCTGACGTAGAATTTCACCTGCAAATTGGTCGCTACCTGACCTAGAATTACTTCTTACTTCTCCTAATGTTGTGTCAACTGTTGCTTTGAGGAGGATCTACTTATTGGCCAATCAGAGTGAACTTCATGAAGGGTGGAGCATCACATATTAACACGAATCCAATAAAAACGTATTGTGTAAACGTAAGTGAAGTGTGTCTTGTATACATCACATCTGCGACAGCTGACCTTTACATCCATGTGATCGGTTACTCACATGTTATTTCTATATGACAGAGTCTGTGTTGTTTTGCGGAGATTACGAAGAAGGATATGTTTATTTAATTTGTTGCTTTGACAAGCACTGTCCTTAAATAGGATCTAGTTTTATAGGTTAAATACCACATATTAACTGTTAGCTAGTACACAGGTGTGTACTTACCTGGTGCTATTAAACTGAGAGCTCTTGCTCAGGGGTAAAAAAGAACACCTGGGTCTAGAACAGGGGTGCCCAATCTTATTCAAAATGGGCTGGTGTTGGTGCTTGTCTCTGTTTTGGCTCATCACCACGGCACCCAGTTCAACTCATTAATTATTCATGAGCTTCGATCAGGAATCAGGTGTCTTGGTGCTGGGCTAAGACAAAAACCTGCACCCGCATTGGCCCTTTTCTGATACGTTTGGGCTGCCCCTGGTCTAGAACCTGCTAGCTTCTGCTCACCAGCATGCAGCATTACATTACATTACAGGCATTTAGCAGACGCTCTTATCCAGAGCGACTTACACAACTTTTTTTTTTACACTGTATCCATTTATACAGCTGGGTATATACTGAAGCAATGCAGGTTAAGTACCTTGCTCAAGGGTACAACGGCAGTGTCCTACCCGGGAATCGAACCTGCGACCTTTCGGTTACAAGCCCAGTTCCTTACCCTCTGTGCTACACTCCGTCAGTATGCTACAGCATACTGTGGATCCTGTAATGTTGGGGTAGTTATGTGCGGATTGTGTTAGGAACAGTCCCTGCAGCTGGTGAGTGGTAACTCTGAGCTGTGCGGATATGAAGAGAGCGATGACATCAGTCCAGCAGCAGGTGCCCTATCAGTGAGCTCTGAGATAATGCCAAACAGCTGGAGAGACCCACCCGCTTGTCTCTGCTTCCTCCGCTGTTCTCATTCATTCTGGAGGGCTTGGTCAGCAGCTTGTGTGTGTGTGTACGTGCGTATGTGTGCTTGTGTGTATCCGTGCGTGTCCGTGCAAGTTACTTTGCGTGATCTCAGTATTGGGAAATATTAAGGTGAGAAGTACAAGGAGAACTCCCCGTGGGGGTTTTTTTTGACAGGAAGGAGAGCGATGTCTGTCCCAAATAACATCTTTAACTGAGCTGCAGGAGGCTGTTCAGATCAGGCCTGTTTGTACTGGGCTGCTCTTCTTCTATGGTAAAGTGCGGGCTGTTCAGATCAGGCCTGTTTGTACTGGGCTGCTCTTCTTCTATGGTTAAGTGCGTGGCTGTTCAGATCAGGCCTGTTTGTACTGGGCTGCTCTTCTTCTCTGGTAAAGTGCCGGCTGTTCAGATCAGGCCTGTTTGTATTGGGCTGCTCTTCTTCTATGGTAAAGTGCCGGCTGTTCAGATCAGGCCTGTTTGTACTGGGCTGCTCTTCTTCTCTGGTAAAGTGCCGGCTGTTCAGATCGGGCCTGTTTGTACTGGGCTGCTCTTCTTCTCTGGTAAAGTGCCGGCTGTTCAGATCAGGCCTGTTTGTACTGGGCTGCTCTTCTTCTCTGGTAAAGTGCCGGCTGTTCAGATCAGGCCTGTTTGTACTGGGCTGCTCTTCTTCTCTGGTAAAGTGCCGGCTGTTCAGATCAGGCCTGTTTGTACTGGGCTGCTCTTCTTCTCTGGTAAAGTGCCGTTCCCTCTCACAACAGGAGGCCAAAAAGAAGTACGACAAGGAGACGGAGAAGTACTGCGGGGTCCTGGAGAAGCACTTAAGCCTGTCCTCCAAGAAGAAAGAGTCGCACCTTCAGGAGGTGAACACACTCCTCCTCCGACATTCGCGCTGCCCGGGGAATTGAGCTGACCGCCAAATTTAGCGTAGCGTAACGGGTCCTTACTGCCGCCCGGGCCGCTCTCTCCGCTCTCTCCCCTCTCTCCTGGGTTTCGCTGTGAGCTCTTCAGTGCAGTGCTGAGATTCTCTGGGCCGTGTTGAGAGTGGAAGTGCTGACTGGGCTGGGGGAAAGCGCATTTCAGTTCAATCAGACCAGGAAATGAATTGAAATGAAAAACGGTCCCTTAACGTTCTGTGGAGGGTTTTTTTTTTTTTTTTTAACAGTTAATGAATTGAGATGACATTGACCCTATCCACAGTGCTGGTCAAATATTGCATGTCAGTGCTGAAAGTGTACATTACCTTTATTTGGCAGACGCTTTTATCCAAAGGGACGTACAGTAAGTGCAGTATTGAGAGTGTCAGTGCTGGAAAATAAGTGTTGAGAGTGTCAGTACTGTAAATGAAGTGTTGAGGGTGTCAGTACTGTAAATGAAGTGTTGAGAGTGTCAGTACTGTAAATGAAGTGTTGAGAGTGTCAGTGCTGGAAATTCAGTGTTGAGAGTGTCATTACTGTAAATGAAGTGTTGAGTGTCAGTGCCGGAAATTCAGTGTTGAGGGTGTCAGTAGTGACAGTGTGGTATTGAGAATGTTAGTCTCTGTAAGGATTGGGGGCGGGGACAGTGTGTCAGTGCTGTCGTTACTGACTCCCGATTGGTCGGATTCCCGCAGGCGGACAGCCAGGTGGACCACGTCCGCCAGCACTTCTACGAGGTTTCGCTGGAGTACGTCTTCAAGGTGCAGGAGGTCCAGGAGCGCAAGATGTTTGAGTTTGTCGAGCCGGTAGGGAACTCCCCTCCCTTCCTCTCCTCTCCTGCTGACAATGGTTTTCACTGTAATGTGAAACTGACATGCTACAGCCCCTAGGCTGGGGAAAAAAAGAACTGACACATAGCAGCCTTCAGTGTGTGCGTTACTCTGACTAATCGCTTTCAAAACATGTTACTTCATGAGAAAGGAAAAAAAAGTGATTTCTGAAATGTATGATGAAACAGAGACAGAAATAAAGATCTTATCCAGCAGCACTACTGATCTGCGCTGTGAACATTGTGAGATACGTATTGCTGACGTATTGAAGAGAAGCCCCTATTTTTAGTTTATGCTGCCCCCTGCTGGCAGATTATATATTTCTCGGCATTAGCTGCTTAAAGAGCATGGTGTCTCAGTGTCGGTGGACTTCACCAGCCAGTGAACTGTAATTATAATTTATGCTTCACAAAGTATTATTATCACCATTATGATTACATGACAACCCCATTATTATGACCAAGTGGGTGAAATGTATACTGTGTGCATCAGTCATTTTTAACCCTTTAAAAAGTAGGTTTATTGAAATGTTTTTTTTTTTTTTTTGAAATTATGTCAGTGTTCTAGAACTCCATTCCTTTCAGTCGCCAGCAGCGATTGTGACATCGGCTTTAGAATGTTCAGTTAAGAACATTCTAATCACATATTTGTGACCTCACAACTTAAAAGGGTTAAATACAGTAATCAGCAGGCAGAATTGAGTGGGGAAAAATGTGCTCATTGGGTTCCCTGTCAGTCATGTGTCATGATTTTAGACAGCTGTTGTATAAATTCCCCTCGCAGCTTTAGCGATGTTAATTTGAGGGTGTGGTACGGTGCAGTCGAACGGGAATAAAGGCCTTTGTCACGGGCACAAAGCGCAGCCTCTGATGGGTTCCGTCTCTCTCTCTCTCTTTTCTCTCTCCCCCTTTCCTCCCCGCAGCTGCTGGCGTTCCTCCAGGGGCTGTTCACGTACTACCACCACGGGTACGAGCTGGCCAAGGACTTCAACCACTTCAAGACCGATCTGACCATCAGCATCCAGAACGTGAGGGCCTCCCCTCCTCTCCTCCCCCCCCCCCCCCCACGTGTGTGGTTATGTGAGGGGAAACACGGACAAAATCTAAAAAAAGGAAGAAAAAAACCGAATCAAACTTTAATGACGTGAAATTAAACTTTAACTTGGAGCGCCCTCCGCGTCCCTCTGAGCTCCTGTTATCGTGGCTGATGTTCTCTGACAGTGTGCAAGCTTTCACTGCTGATTCTTAGCACTATGCATGCTGACGTCAGACTGTGTAAAACCTCCTGGGACGAAAAAAGGTTCCAGTGCTTTCACTTCTTTGACAGAACGCAAGTGTGTTTTGGATGACAGAAACAGTGAAAATATTTTCTCAATATTTTTATTCGTTACATTTACGTTTATTTGGCAGAAGCTTTTATCCAAAGCAGCGTACAGTAAGTGCATACCGAAGGTCATTGGAACAGCTCATACAAAACACGGGTCCTGTGAGGTACAATATTCATTTATGTAACTGTTACTCATAGCCATGAACACATTGAGTCCAGTAGACACCTTAAGGATAGGCTAGGTCAGAGAGTAATGCTAACTCAAACTAGAAGCCATGACAACAAGCTACAGCATCAGCATGACGGTGGCCCTTGCTGTGTTTCAGCATGGTGGAATATACGATGGCTCTTGAGACTTGAGAGGGCTGGAGGCTCCTGTCCCCTGCAGTGGACAGGGATGAATTGACGGGTTTTGTCGCTGTTTGGTCCAATGGCTTAGCGCTAACGTGGGGATGTACCGACCGGCGGTTTTGACGTCGACCGTTCTCTCGTTCTCCCGCCAATCCCCCCCCCCCCCCCCCACAGACGCGGAACCGCTTTGAGAGCACGCGCTCGGAGGTGGAGTGTCTGATGAAGAAGATGAAGGAGAACCCTCACGAGCACAAGAGCGTGAACCCCAGCACCATGGAGGGGTACCTGTTTGTGCAGGAGAAGCGTAAGAACCTCGGCTGCTTCCTGTGTCCCCCCCCCCAACCTACGGCCCCCCGCCCTACCCACTGCTCCCCTCCCCTACTCTACACCTATTCCTCTCTCCCCCTCCCTACCCAACATCCTCCCTCTCTCTCCCCTCCCTACCCAACACCCTCCTCTCCCCTCTATCCAACCTCCCTCTCTCCCCCTAACGCCTCCCCCCTCTCCCCCTCTCCCTCCCCTCTCTACCCAACGCCTCCCCTCCCTCTCCCACGCCTCCCCTCTCTCCCCCTCTCTACCCAACGCCTCCCCTCTCTACCCAACGTCTCCCTCCTCTACCCAGCGCCTCCCCCTCTCTCCCTCCCTCTCTACCCAACGCCTCCCCCTCTCTCTCTCCCTCCCTCTCTACCCACGCCTCCCCTCTCTCCCCTCCCTCTCTACCCAACGCCTCCCCCTCTCTCTCCCTCCCTCTCTACCCAACGCCTCCCCCTCTTCTCCCCTCTCTCTACCCAACGCCTCCCCTCTCTCTCTCCCTCCCTCTCTACCCAACGCCTCCCCCTCTTTCTCCCCCCTCTCTACCCAACGCCTCCCCTCTCTCTCCCCTCCCTCTCTACCCAACGCCTCCCCCTCTCTCTCTCCTCCCTCTCTACCCAACGCCTCCCCCTCTTCTCCCTCCTCTCTACCCAACGCCTCCCCCTCTCTCTCTCTCCTCTCTACCCAACGCCTCCCCTCTCTTTCTCCCCTCTCTACCCAACGCCTCCCCCTCTCTCTCCCCTCCCTCTCTACCCAACGCCTCCCCCTCTCTCTCTCCCCCTCTCTACCCAGACGCCTCCCCCTCTCTCTCCCTCCCTCTCTACCCACGCCTCCCCCTCTCTCTCCTCCCTCTCTACCCGACGCCTCCCCCCTCTCTCTCCCTCCTCTCTACCCGACGCCTCCCCCTCTCTCTCTCCCTCCCTCTCTACCCAGCGCCTCCCCCTCTCTCTCTCCCCCTCTCTACCCAGCGCCTCCCCCTCTCTCCCTCCCTCTCTACCCACGCCTCCCCCTCTCTCTCTCCCCCTCTCTACCCGACGCCTCCCCTCTCTTCCCCTCCTCTCTACCCAACGCCTCCCCCTCTCTCTCTCTCTCCCTCTCTACCCAACGCCTCCCCTCTTTCTCCCCCTCTCTACCCAACGCCTCCCCTCTCTCTCCCTCCCTCTCTACCCAACGCCTCCCCTCTCTTTCTCCCCCTCTCTCTACCCAACGCCTCCCTCTCTCTCTCCCCTCCCTCTCTACCCATCGCCTCCCCTCTCTCTCCTCCCTCTCTACCCGAGCCTCCCCCCTCTCTCTCCCTCCCTCTCTACCCGACGCCTCCCCTCTCTCTCTCCCTCCCTCTCTACCCAGCGCTCCCCTCTCTCTACCCAGCGCCTCCCCTCTCTCCTCCCTCTCTACCCAGCGCCTCCCCCTCTTTCTCCCCTCTCTACCCGACGCCTCCCCCTCTCTCTCCTCCCTCTCTACCCAGCGCCTCCCCCTCTCTCCCCCCCTCCTCTCGAAGTCGATCTCGGGGCGAGCCATCGATCCCCTCGGCCCACGCTGCGTTCTTCCGCGGCGGTGCAGTTTCCATGGCAACCGACCCAAGTCTGGGCCCTCCCCCGCCGCTCCGGTTGCTGTCGACCCTGGGGACGGCGGTTACGGTTACACTTAGACTCACCTCCCACTACTTACCTGTTTATTTACCGCGCGGTGGGGCCTGCTGCTGGGTCAGTGTGCCGGCTCACCGCCACGGCAAGAGGCCCGTCGGTGTGAACCTGGCACCGGTGTGTCCGCCTCCACCTGCGTGTCCACCTCCACCTGCGTGTCCACCTCCACCTGCGTGTCCACCTGCGCGTCCACCTCCACCTGCGTGTCCACCTCCACCTGCGCGTCCACCTCCACCTGCGTGTCCACCTCCACCTGCGTGCCCGCCTCCACCTGCGTGTCCGCCTCCACCTGCGCGTCCACCTCCACCTGCGTGTCCGCCTCCACCTGCGCGTCCACCTCCACCTGCGTGTCCACCTCCACCTGCGTGGGGGCCTGGCTGAACCACGGGCCTGTCCGTTCACACAGAGAGAGAGAGAGGGTGGGGGGGGAAGGGAGGGAGGGGTGGACACTGCCAGTGTCTCCAGCATCAGGCGCTTTTAATAAAACAGCAGGAGAGGAAAGAGTGCGGTCTGTGTGCCTCTCTTGGTGAGGAGACAGGCGCACGCTTTTGACCAGACAGGGCGGGGGAGGGGAGGCGCTGGAGAGGATTTCACACTGCAGCCGCGCGTCAGGACGAGAGAGAGAGAGAGAGCGCATGCTGCAGCCATGGCAACTTCGATCGCCGTCCCTCACCTCTCTCTTTCCATCTCTCCTTCTCCCTCTCTCTCCCTCTGCCTCTTTCTCTTCCTCTGCCTCTCTCCCTCTCTTTATGTCTGTCTCTCTCTGTCGCTGCCTCTCTCTGTCTCTCTCTCACCCTCTCTTTGCTCTCTCTCTCCTTCTCTTTTTTCTCTCTTTCTCACCCTCTCTTTGCTCTCTCTCTCCTTCTCTTTTCTTTCTTTCTGTCTCAAATTCAAATTCAAAATGCTCTTTTGGCATGACAAGATATTTCTTATATTGCCAAGGCACGAACATATACAAAGGAATGAACATATATAAGGAGCACATGAACATAAATCCAGACAAACAGTGTACAGACAAATATAGGCCTTTCCTAATATGCTCACTGTCTGTCCCTCTGTTTATGCCAAGCAGTCACGTAGTCTGCAGCTAGTCCAATGCATTTTCTCTCTCTGTCTCTCTGTCTCTCTCCCTCTGCCTCTCTCTCTCTCTCTCTCTCTCTTCTCTATCTATTCTCTCTTTTCTGCCTGTGGTTAGTTTGTTAATTGTTTTTATCTTTATGTTGCTTGTATATTATTTTTATTTTGAAGTGCAATAATTTCTGTGGTTGAGCAATGTCCCAATAAAAGGGGTTTTTAAATCTCAATTCTCTCTCTCTCTCTCTCTCTCTCTCTCTCTCTCTCTCTCTCTCTCTCTCCCCCTCTCTCTCTCTCTCTCTCTCTCTCAGGGTCCTTTGTGTCTTCCTGGGTGAAGTACTACTGCACGTACCACCGCGAACCCAAACGGGTCACCATGGTGCTGTTCGACCAGAAGTCCGGAGGCAAAGTCGTGAGTGTCCCTCTGACCACCGCTCTCTACCCATAATGCTCTGCTTGCCTGCAGTTGCTAGCGCTGGCGATAGGGGGCGCTGTGGGTACAGTCTCTCTCGGCGCCTCTGAGTTCATGTTAATGAGCGTAAAACATCAGCGAGGAATCGCAGCGATGAACACATGCCAACACATAACCCCGCCTTGGCTCATCCATCATAATAATGGCAGACTTTTATCTTCATGACGTGCACCTTTATCTCTTTTGGATTCAGCTCACAAACCTTATGGTGTAATATGCTTAAAAGGCTGTAATACTGCGCGCAGTAAAAAAGGTAAATCTGTTTGATGCAACTAGAAACAAACAAAAAACAAAACCATTGAAAACCGTCACTGTGTTGAGCTTGGCTTTGAAGAATCCTGCAAGAAGCCTGGATCCCCTATAAATACTATAAGCTCATCTTTGCATCAATAAGGACATGTCAGCGTGAATTTTTTTTCACTAATGAGCCTGACAGCTGGAATAGCATCCCCAACCCACCTTAAAATAATTAGTTTTCCAGTTCAGGCAAATCCTCTCCATAAGTCTCTTCATAAGTCATTTGTTTGGGACTTGGTCTTGTTTTGGTCTCATTTTCTCTATTTGGAAACTATGCGCAGTAAATCTGCTCTCTTTAAACCTTGGCGTGAGGTCACACACGTGCGATTAGAGTGTTCTAAACTGAGCATTCTAATGCTGATGTCACAATCACTGCTGCCAATCGAGAGTAGTGGAGTTCTGGAACACTTAGAATTCTGAAAAAACATCCCAAAACCTGCTCTGGAAAGGGGTAACGAGGCGACCTCTGGATCACAACGAAATCTTTGCGTCTCGCCCGATGGTTCTGCGCTTTGCGAACCGTATATTTCCAGCTCGGTCACATTCTTCTCCTCCCTCTTTATTTTGCTGTTCCTCTCCTGTAATCAGCGATATCGAAGGCCCTCTTTTCACATCGGGCTTCTGACGGACGCAGAAGCGCGCTCAGACGCCGCGGCGTGCGCGTCATTCTTGCGAAGTTCTTCTGAGGTCTCACCTGACTGGATTCCCTGGAGCCGTTTGGGCCGGTGCAGCGGAGGTGTGACATTAGGCGCTGGCACGGAAACTTCTGGAACGTCCCGCCAAAATGCCCGCGCCTCGTTGGTTTGGCTGGGGACCCGGAGGACGCGCCCCGAAACGGCACTCGGCTGTGGGGGGTGGGGGGGGGGGGGTGCGTGCTGGGACCTGCGCGGCGTTAAGTGTGGTTATTAAGGAGGAAGGAAATGGCCCCCTCTCTACCTCTCTCTGTCTGTCTCCCTCTCTCTCTCTCTCTCTCTCAATTTTCAGTTCAATTCAATAAGCTTTATTGGCATGGTATGGGTACACTTACATTGCCAAAGCATACACTCACGTGACAAACATAACAGACAGGCATTAACAATTTAACTACAATAAACAGAATAAATATAAAATCTCTCTACCTTTCTCTCTGTCTCTCTCTCTCTGTCTCTATCTCTACCTTTCTTTCTGTCTCTCACTCTGTCTCTCTCTCTCTGTCTCTATCTCTACCTTTCTTTCTGTCTCTCTCTCTGTCTCTATCTCTACCTTTCTCTCTGTCTCTCACTCTGTCTGTCTCCCTCTCTCTCTCTACCTCTCTTTCTGTCTCTCTCTGTCTCTATCTCTCTCCCTCTCTCTATCACTGTCTCTCCCTCCCTCTCTCTGTCGCTCTCTCCTTCGTGCGTAGGCGTCAGATCAGATGAAATGGGTCTCTCTTCCCTGTTGAGATTTTAGGATTTTCTGAAGAGGGGTTTGAAAGGGTTTTTTTTTTTTCGCGGCCCCCTCGCGCCACTCTCTGGGGTCGGAGCGGTTACCGCCGGCGACAGCTCTGGCGATTAGTTTGGTTTCTGTTTTGCCGTTGCCGTTGGGGATGCCACGTCGGCGCACGGAGCTGGCAGCTGCCCCCGCCGTCGGTGCGGTGCCAGACTGGGCGCGGCTCGCTGGGGCGGCGGCGCCGTGCCGACACCTGGGTGAACGGACCGCCTCGAGCCCGCACCGATCCGACCGCCAAAAACGCCCAGACACCCAGACGCCTCCGCCGCTGGCACAGGCACACTGTTAAACACAGGCACAGCTTTCAGCTCAAACACAGGCACAGCTTTCAGCTCAAACACAGGCACAGCGTTCAGCTCAAACACAGCTTTCAGCTCAAACACAGGCACAGCTTTCATCTCAAACACAGGCACAGCTTTCATCTCAAACACAGCTTTCAGCTCAAACACAGGCACAGCTTTCAGCTCAAACACAGGCACAGCTTTCATCTCAAACACACGCACAGCTTTCATCTCAAACACACGCACAGCGTTCAGCTCAAACACAGCTTTCAGCTCAAACACAGGCACAGCTTTCAGCTCAAACACAGCTTTCAGCTCAAACACAGGCACAGCTTTCAGCTCAAACACAGCTTTCAGCTCAAACACAGGCACAGCGTTCAGCTCAAACACAGGCACAGCTTTCAGCTCAAACACAGGCACAGCTTTCATCTCAAACACAGGCACAGCTTTCAGCTCAAACACAGGCACAGCTTTCATCTCAAACACACGCACAGCGTTCAGCTCAAACACAGCTTTCAGCTCAAACACAGGCACAGCTTTCAGCTCAAACACAGGCACAGCGTTCAGCTCAAACACAGGCACAGCGTTCAGCTCAAACACAGGCACAGCCTTCAGCTCAAACACAGGCACAGCTTTCAGCTCAAACACACGCACAGCGTTCAGCTCAAACACAGGCACAGCTTTCAGCTCAAACACAGGCACAGCTTTCAGCTCAAACACAGGCACAGCTTTCATCTCAAACACAGGCACAGCTTTCAGCTCAAACACAGCGTTCAGCTCAAACACAGGCACAGCTTTCATCTCAAACACAGGCACAGCTTTCATCTCAAACACAGGCACAGCTTTCAGCTCAAACACAGCGTTCAGCTCAAACACAGGCACAGCTTTCATCTCAAACACAGGACTGTTTTAAACCACCCTGCACCTGACACAGGGCACCAAATTAACACAGAAAAAACACAGGCACC
Source organism: Anguilla rostrata (assembly GCF_018555375.3). Classification (NCBI taxonomy): domain Eukaryota; kingdom Metazoa; phylum Chordata; class Actinopteri; order Anguilliformes; family Anguillidae; genus Anguilla; species Anguilla rostrata. Next base: position 4,656,135 of record NC_057941.1, read on the forward strand.
ACACTGTGCCACATTTACACAGAACTCCACCCTGCACCTGACACAGCCACCAAATTAACACAGAAAAAACACAGGCACCAGACTGTGCCACATTTACACAGAACACCACCCTGCACCTGACACAGGCACCATATTGTACTTAAATTAGCACAGAACACAGGCAGCAGACTGTGCCACAGCCCCTTCAGCCCGAAGCGGCTCCATCTTCCCCCCAGTGTAAAGTGCCGGTGTCTCTGCTCCACTGCCCTCCGCCTCGGGGGGGGTCCTTCTGATGCCCAGGAGTGCTCTGTTAGCGGATAAACCCAGCGGGGTTTGTGGCGGGAGGCGTGGGATAAGAGCTGCGCTGATGGCCACCGCCCCCTACCCCCCCCCGTGTCCCTGGACCGCGCCGTTTTACCGCTAAGTAAGTGGAGCGGAGAGCGGCTGCACCGTGGAGCACGCCCTTACGCCCCTCAGAACCGACCGGCCCGCCTCCGGATTGGGCACGCGTGCACCTCACCTGCGTCACACACGATGTTCAACCGACGCATCGCTTTCCCACAGTCCCCCTGCTCGCTGGCGTCCGCTTACTTCCTCCTCCTTTTAGAATAGAAGTTGCTTTATAAATTTTACCTGAAAGGTTCGATGTTTTCTGTTTTTTAAGGGTGACGAAGACTCCTTCACACTCAAGTCCTGCACACGGAGGAAGACGGACTCCATCGAGAAGAGGTTCTGCTTCGACGTGGAGGCCGTGGACCGGTGAGCAGTGAGAGGAAGTTCCGCGATGCGGCCACCAGGTGGCGCTCTCGTGGCTGCCTGGAAGCCTGGCTCGTTGGCCTGGGTAGAGAGGGTCCTGGCATTTATGCACATTAGGAAGCGTTTTTATTGGGTCCTGCAGTATAAGTCTAATAAGCTCAACCCGAACCCAAGGCCTTAATCTGTACCCAACCCAAACACACACACACACAGTGCAGACATTTTAAAGCCTGACCCAACTGCCATAACCTCGCTATGGATCATCAGGCATAACACTACCAGCCACCTTTAAGTAAGCCAGATCAATAGGCAAGTGGAAAATTTAGTAAATATTTCAAATACAAAAAAAGAATGCAAAAAAACACTGGCCAGAGGGTAGAGTCCACTTTTATTTTATTTAACTGCTTTCAAAAGCCACGAATAACAACGGCAAAACACCGCGTTCTGTAAAAAATGTTTTTTTTTTTTTTGTTTCGTTTTTTTTTGTTTTGTTTTCGCCTTTCACGCGAGCGGCCACACACGCGGCCTGTAAAACGTTCGCAGACCGTTTTTATCACGCAGATTCGGAAAGACTTTTTCTTTCATCTTTTACCAAATTTAAAGCAAGCGTCGTGAGCAATGGCATGCGGTGTGGCCTAAATTACATTTTATGTAAATTTAAATGGGGGGGAGCTGTTAGGGTAAACACGCTAATGCATTTTTATGCAAATTGGACATGTGGAAACTTCTGCGTTCAAAGCCCACAGAACTTCCTGGTATGTATTTACTTGGCCCAGCGAGACCCAACCCCTCTGGGTCAGGGCGGGCCCTGGTTAATTGCGGTAAGCAGAAGTTGAATGCAGGAAGGAAGGATACGCTGTGATATCCCAGAAGGCTTTGCGTGTGCGTGAGGTCTCTGTGCGCCAGTGTTGGGCTGCTGCGTGTGTTTGGTCCACTGCGTCCCCCACACAATCACTCAACCCTGTGACTATTTATCGTGTTTGCGTTTGCTGACTTTGGTTCGCCAATGAGAAAGGCGGGAACTGTGTGAGCGTGTGTGTGTGTGTGTGTGTGTGTGTGTGTGTGTGTGTGTCTTACACTGTGTGTGTGTGTGCCTGACGCTGTGCGCGTGTGTGTGTGTGTGTGTGTGTGTGTGTGTGTGTGTGTGTGTGTCTTACACTGTGTGTGTGTGTCTGACGCTTTGTGTGTGTGTGTGTGTGTGTGTGCAGGGCGGGCGTGATCACCATGCAGGCTCTCTCTGAAGAGGACCGCAGGCTGTGGATGGAGGCCATGGATGGGAGAGAGCCGGTACGTTTCCATGGAGATTCCCTGGGTCCCATGCCCCCCCCCCCCCCCCATTTAAATGCAGCCACTTCAGTGACTCCCTATTCCTGAACATCATTCCAGAATGTTCTGGATGTTTGTTTCTGTTTATTTCCCCATTGTTCCACAAACACGGTTGTCTGTTTTTGGAAGAATTATGCCATAATGCTCTTTTTCCTTATCTGTAAGTGAGGAACTAGGCAAGAGTTAAGATCAAAACAATTTTGTAAGAAAAACAAAACATGGCAAAAAAGGAACATGAATGCTTACTGAATTCCTCACAGTTAAGATCAATCTTCCATGTGACTGAATCTGGATCTTGGCCTAAATAATTTGTGCACGTAAATGTATTGTTTTTGATGTATTTTGCACACGTTTTTATGAAGTACTGTATAAATGCTTCTTTTGCTGTTTTATAATCACAGTGTTTGATGACCTGATTTCCAAAAACTCCTTTCAGGAAAGCATTAGACTATTTTACTGGTACTGGGCTGAGATTTAAATGTAACTATTTGATCCAAGCCCGAAACGGACATAACATTTAATCTCTTGTTCAAGTTGTTGTAATAACAGGTGTCGGTTTATTTCTCGAGGTTATGCATTTATCAAGACAGTATATTAATATTTTAGTGTTTTAAATGAGATTAAACATACGTGTGATTTTTATTTCTTGGAAAAATACTCGGGGTAAGTACATATAATGTTGCTGAGTGACTGTTTTCTTGTGTCATTCAAACTGGGAGCGAGTTCACCAAGTCTACGAGCTTAATTCAAAAGGCTCTTTCTCTACTGAGGTACAGATGTTAGTTTTCTGATGTACAGATGTTAGTTTTCTGAGGTATATACAATATATATATATATAAATGCTGTGATTGGTGGCTGGTCAGGAGAAGTCTTCATGAATTTATGTTCCTTGCGTTTTCCAGGTCTATAACTCAAACCGAGACTGCCAAAGTGAAGGAAGTGAGTACCCGTTCTTCAGAAAAAGAGATTTTTCTGCTTTCATCGTTCAATCTGGTGGAAAAGTACAATATGAATGTATGAAAAGGGAAATGACCCTGTTCCGTTGTGTGGAGCGCGTCAGAAATGATGAGAGCCACCTTTTTTTTTTGCGGAACACGTTGAGAATAAAGGAGTCGGGTTTCGCTTTGACTTGGTCTAGCGAGCCGAGTGGAGGTGACGGACGAGTCTCGCTGTGGCTTCTTCGGGCTCGCGCCTTACTGTACGCTGCGAACCCTGAGAAGCGACAGCAGAAACGCCGCGTGGTTTCGATCACGTTTCTGTTTTTTAATTTTTTTTCACGCGTTATTTTCATCTTGGCGAGTGCAGGGTTCTTTTGCACGTTGGACAGCAACGCCTTTTTTTGTTTTTGTGCCAAATTCATTTTTTGCAGCAGCTATTTTCATGTGTGTGAGTGTTGATTTATTTTTGCACTTGTGAAGACCGGGTTATTTTCGCAATTGAGAACTGAGAACAAGTTATTTTGATGTTCCTAAGTTTAAATATACTCGTTCCCATTGATAGTTGGTAGAGGCAATTGTTTTGTGCTTAAGTAGGCAATATCTAACTTTGGGCCACCACAGGTGTCTGAGGCCAACGTGAATAGTTGTTGGAAAAGGCTATCCACGCATTGTGCCTTAAGAAAGGCTCATACCTTTTCTTTACATGCTGTGACTCCTGTGATATACAGTATATATATATATGTGTTGTTTTTTTTATTGAGGAGGAAATTTTCAAAATTCACTCTGACTCTTGTGGTTCTTTCTTGAGGCACAGTGTGCAGATAGCCGTTTCCCACACATATTCACCAGTGCCCTGGCTATGTTTCAGTGGCTCAGCTGGACGTCCTCGGCTTCAACGTCATCAAGAAGTTCATCCATGCCGTGGAGACCAGAGGTACAGGGGGGCTGGCCGATATGGGGACAGGGAACATGATGGCCTGTATGCGATAGGGAACCTGATGGTCTATATGGGGACAGGGAACATGATGCCCTTATACGGGATAGAGAAAATGATGGACTGTACGGGACAGGGAACATGATGGCCTGTATGCGATAGGGAACCTGATGGTCTATATGGGATAGGGAACATGATGGCCTTATACGAGATAGAGAAATTTTTATTTTTTTATTGTTTTCAAAGTAGGCATTCAGTGACCTGGATAAGACCATCATCCAATAAAACATGTTTTTGTTGTGAAGATGGTCTGTGTTTTTAAAAAAAAAATTATTTTTAAACGGATGAATACTGTAAAGGCGGTAAACTCCTCCATGTCCCCCTTTTCCCCACGTTAGCGATAGCGACCGCGCGTTTTCGCGGTCGTAAGCGGGTGTCTTGCGTTCCTCCTCGCAGGTATCGACGAGCAGGGTCTGTACCGGATCGTGGGCGTGAACTCCCGAGTTCAGAAGCTCCTCGGCCTGGCGATGGGTAAGAGTGCTGCCCGGGGGGGGCGGAGCTATGATTGGGCAGGGGGCGGGGCCATGATTTAATGGGGGCGGAGTCACAATTAGGCAGAGACGGGAAGACCAATCGGCCTCTTTAGTTGCTAAGTAACAAAGTACCCTTCTGTTGGGTATGGGGCCAATAATGCATTTTTTTGTTCCAATCGAAGGACATGTAGTCAATAAATATATAAAACGAGTGGCTTTCTCCCTTGTCTGATGGAGGTTTTAATGGCCTGTGTGTGGGGCGAGTGCGATTCAGCTCTCTTATGTGCATTTGTGTAAGACTGTATGTGGTTTGATGATATGTTTTCTTTGGAGTGTGTTTTTTTTTTTAGCTCAGCACTGCCAACACCTTATTCAGCTAACTTTGAAAAGTGGAATCAGGTGTCTTAGTGCTTAGTGCTAAAACAAAAACCACTGGCCCTTTTCGGATAAGATTGGGCACCCCTGATCTCAGACATCTTTAAATATGGGGTCCTTTATTGTTTATGGGTATTTAAATATACATGTGTGCAGGTGTGGATGGTAATATGTATGAGAGTGTGGGTGTGTTAGCATTTATATTAGTGGTTGTATTAGTGAGGAGGAGATGATCGTTGGGGTGAGATGGGGGCTTGACCGTGTGGCAGTATTTAGGGTAAACCCTGTCCCACAGCAGGAGGGGTGGGGGGGCAGCTCTAGTGCTCTTTCTGTAGCCCCTGTCAGATGCCCCACCCTGAGACCTATAAATACCCCGGAGCCAGGGTGTCAAACGCCAGTCCTGGGGGGCCGGGGTGTCAGACTCCAGTCCTGGGGGGTCGGGGTGTCAGACTCCAGTCCTGGGGGGCCGCGACCTCTGCAGGGTTTCACGGTTTCCATTCTGCGGCTGGTTATGGCCCTACGAACGCGGTGTGTGAGTTCTGCGATCCGTCAATCACTCTCTGGTGCTGAAAAGACCCCAAAAAAAGCAGCAGGCACCATGGCCCTCCAGGAATGGCCCCTGCCAGATTACGTGACACACACCCCTGTCCCAAATAGGGCACTACATACAGCACTGTCCCCATAAGACACTTCAGTCACCCCTGTCCCCATAGGCCATTATACACACCCCTGTCCCCATAGTACATTACACACACCCCTGTCCCCATTGGACAGTACACACACCCCTGACCCCATTGGACATTACACACATTCCTGTTCATACTCACCCCTGTCCCAGCCCCCACCAGACTGCCTGGAATATTCCACTGCTCTAAAAAAGACGTGTCAAATTCCAGAGAGGAATGCAAAGCCGTGCAGCCAGCCCTTCTAGACTTTACTTTCAGTGCCGGATATATGCTGCAAAAGAGCATTCGGCGTTCCCACCAATCAGATGATCAGAAAATGCGTCACATGGGGAGCAAAAAAATAAATAACTCATTGCATACTGGCAAAAATGGAAAAATGGAAATGTATTTAATGATATATTTAGCCCTAACATTTTTTTTTAATCCTTGCAAACAGTAAATGTAACAGATGTAGAACACTGTCTACATGCACACATTTTTGGTGGCCATTAAGATCATTATGCATTTTCCATATTTAAAAAAAAAAAAAAAAAAATGGTTTCAAAATGGTGTACCCGTGAAAGTGCTGTTCTTTCCACTGTCCCCGCGGTCCGTGGTCAATCACTGTCCGTTCCCATGACAACACCTCGCGATGCCGTCAGCTTTGATCTCGGCTGTGGGAGGTAGACGAACGAGCGAGAGGGCGGTCGCGGTTTTGTGCGTTATTCACTTGCGATGGGAACCCGGTCAGTCGGACCCGGTCACAGGTACACACTCGCCGGCTTCACACTGGGGGGGTCTGGCGTAACCTCAGGAACCCCTCACCAGTGGCACTTCGGCTGTGTGCGGTAGGCATTTCCAAACCTTTAGACACTGAGAACTGAGGGGTGCTTCACAAAGCAGGATTACTGAGTTAGCTGGATAACTGCACTGATTAAAACCCGGGACAGCTCTTTTTAAAATTATTATTGTTATAATAATATTTTTTTTTAGTTCAGTGCATGTTCCAGGTTTGGGAGGTTTCTGGGTTTTACTCGGTGCTGTAATTTAGCTAATTCAGTAACCCTGCTTTGTGAAACTCCTGCTAGAGGACCAATGTGATCATGCGTAATGGATATTAATATTCATGAGGGGGAGTTAACTGTAATGTCTTTGGTCTTTATAAAATGTGGGGTGGAGCTTACGGCCGTATTTTTTTCCATGATATCTGTTTGATCTTCAGAAGTGGGAGATGTGCAGTTGTGGGGGGGGTGGGGGGGCGGGGGGGTTCCTGCCCGTTTCTTGGCCAGTTGGACTCATGAGACACTACAAGGCCCAGAGGGCTGTTCTGTTTTGCCGTGAACCCCCCACCCCCCCTGCCCCCCGCATCGCATCCCCGCGGAGAGCACCAGACAGAAACGCCGCCAGAACCGCCAACTTCGTCCCCTGACAGATGGAGCAGGCAGCCGTGGATTCCCCCGTGTGAGGGACAGGCCACGCCCCCCCACGGCGGGATCATCCGCCGCCCCCCCCCCCTTACGGTGATAGAACCGCGCGGCGCTCGTCCCTGTCCCCCCATCGCTCACTCGCTCTCATGGCGACTCGCCTTGACCGTGAACTCGGCCCCCCGCCCTCCCACCCCCCCCCCCACCCTTCCCCGCCACCGGAATTCCTGTCCGTCATTCCAATCATGCCCGGGTCTGTCAGAGGACACCGGGGGGGGGGGAAACCAGGGGATGTGCGCCACTACGCGTTTACCTCACGATGTCACGGCGGGGGCTGAAAGCGGATTGGCTCCCGCGTCCCGCAGAGGTCCCGCCCGAAGCTGTCGACCGTTCTCCTCTGGAGTTTGAGCGTGATGGATCCTAATCCGCCCGTTCTCCTCTGGAGTCTGAGCGTGATGGATCCTAATCCGACCGCTCTCCTCTGGAGTTTGAGCGTGATGGATTCTAATCCGACCGTTCTCCTCTGGAGTCTGAGCGTGATGGATCCTAATCCGACCGTTCTCCTCTGGAGTCTGAGCGTGATGGATTCTAATCCGACCGTTCTCCTCTGGAGTTTGAGCGTGATGGATCCTAATCCGACCGTTCTCCTCTGGAGTCTGAGCGTGATGGATCCTAATCCGACCGTTCTCCTCTGGAGTCTGAGCGTGATGGATCCTAATCCGACCGTTCTCCTCTGGAGTCTGAGCGTGATGGATTCTAATCCGCCTGAGCCAGCCTGCTTCGCTTTATTCCCCCATCTGTCTGTCGAGCCTTCTTCCTTCCCCGCTCTCCGCCGCTCCCCCACCCCCCTTCTCAGCTCAGCTCGGGTCAAAGGTCAGCTTACTCATAATCCTCTCCTCCGTCACACAGACCCCAAAACCTGCGCGGACGTGGAGCTGGACGGCTCTGAGTGGGAGATAAAGACCATCACCAGTGCGCTCAAATACTATCTCAGGTGGGAAACGCACCGCTTCGCCCTGATGGCTTACCGCTGCTGAGAATGTCTGTTCTTCTGTCTGTCCGTACGGACAAAACCACCCGGGAAAGTCCTACTTACCCGGAGCCCCGGCCTGACTAACCAACCGCCTGATTTCATAAACCCCCGATTCGATGTGCCGATTAAAGCCCACTTTGCCAGTTTGTAGAGGACTGCGTTAATCCTTTAAGGTCTTAGCTGAGCATTCTAATGCTGGTGTCACAATCACTGCTGGTAACTGAATGCAGTGGAGTTCTAGAACACTGGCGTAGAATTTAGAGCAGAAAAAAAACCTCTTCCTCAAAAGGTTATAGGGTTTCGCTTGAAGAACCTCCTCTTACCCTGCTTGGGTTAGGGCAGTACCAGAACTGGCTGGAAAACGTCCCAGACAAGGAGTCTCTCCCGCCCCCTTCTCTGACCGCCCCGCCCCCTTGTGTCTTTTCAGGATGCTGCCCGCACCCCTCATGACCTACCAGTTCCAGCGGAGCTTCATCAAAGCTGCCAGTAAGTGTCCCCCCCCCCCCCCCCCACCAGCGTTTCACCGACACAGAGTCTCACGCAGTCCTGAACGTACAGGCAGTACAGATCCTGAGGGGGAGGTCAGGGTTTCGGGGATTTATCCGGGTGCTTTTATAAACATGTGAGGTTGATAAGCTGTCCCATTTTTGCACAGCAGGGCTGCCAAACCCCTTTCCTGGAGATTTGCCGTCCTGCAGGTTTTCACGCCAGCCCTAACAAGGCACACCTCATTTTACAGCCAGAGATCTCATTGAACTGATAACTGGTAGTATTCCGTGTGCCAAAATAGAGTTCATTTCACGGAACAGGGCTGGGCAGCCCTGCTGCACGGGGTCATGCTAACCCGATTTATAATTCCCACATCCTCATTTGACTTCTATGTCTGTTTGAGTTAATTGTACATCTGCATTCAGGCACACTTTCAGGAAGCAAAGCCAATGAAGACCACTTTCTCCGGAAGAATTCTCGTGTAGTCAAGGTTCACTCTCTTTGCAAGTCCTCAAAAGTGTAAACATAACATTAAAGACTTGAAGATTCTTGGGAAAATGACACCGTTCTCGAAGTTGACGGTTTATGTTGAGAGGTTCCAGCCTCTCCTCTAAATTCTTCATGACAGCATTTCATTTCAGTCAGGCCCTTAGGAACTGATCCTGGGTCAGAATTCCACATTCTCCTCAAAAGGATTGGGCTTTAAAGAGCTGATCTGAGAACAGCACTAATTTTCTGGAATATCGAGGCCACTTTTACATTGCCATGTTAATGGAGCCTACTGTGTGAGTTTCAAAGGGCCATTCATTCTGTGGGATGGGAATTTAAAAGGACCTGAAAATTCCTTGAATTGGTAGCATAGGTAAACGCGCGATAAACCTTGAATCGCATCCCCATGCGGACTGTTAAAATAAGAGAACACACAGTCCAGAATGTCTGCTTCCTGTGCTGTGGAGTGAAGGCCCGGTCTGGTGGCCAGGACAGCCTGCAGCAGCCTTCGCATTGCTCCAGCGCAGCGCTGCGTCGCTGCCGTGCGGCATGCGCGGTTTTGTGCGCGCAGGAGTTCTTTCCCCCCCGCGCAAACGGGACTGGCCGAATCCCCCGGGCTCTCACAGCAGGACGTCCCGCCAAAAACGCCCAATCCGATTGGTTCCTGTGGGATCCGATTGGTGTTTCCCGAGCGTGGGGTAATCGTGTTCACGCAGCGCGCCGCCGCCGCCGCCGCCGCCTCCTCCCGCGGCCCCCGAACGATTTACCCGCGGCCCGGCGTCTGACTCAGACCCCGGAAACGACGACGCGCGCCGCTCCTGCGCGAGGCCGCCGTGTGTCCTGCGGGAGGGGGCGTGCCGTGAATCTGCGCCCGTCGGCTGGACAGGAAGTGCAGTCCCCGCGCGGACTGTCCGATCGCTTGACGGACGAACAGCTCCCGGCCGAGAGTTTTGCCAGAAAGCCTCCTCCTTACCCTCCTGTTCTCTGTTAAAACTATTTATTTATTTATTTTTTAACCTTTGTTTAACCAGGAAAAGTCTCATTGAGATTAAAAATCTCTTTTACAAGAGCGTCCTGGCCAAGACAGGCAGCAGCACGATTAACAGGCATAACAACATATAACAATTTACAATGAAATAAAACATTACAGAATCACAAAATAGAGGATAAAAAATATTTTAAAATATTTAAAAACATTTAAAATACTTTAAAAAAATATATATATTTTAAATATTTATATCCCCTGAAATCTGGAATCGGTAGGGGAACAGCTGCCCCTATCGGTCCGTGGACACCTCGCTCAGTCCACCGCGCTCCAGACGGTGGGTTGCCACGGACGCACGTGTGGCTGCCGCTGCTTGCTTCGGCTGCAACTTTCACAACAACCGTTTTGCACCAGCAGTGAGTTTCTGACGGCTGCGTGTTCGGCTGCGCGCGAAACTGGTCGAGCCAAATCTACAGCTCATATGTCATGATTTACATTTTCCTCTTGTCGTTGAAACTTCAGTTGTGTCCTGTTTGCTGAGACTCATTTGTGTTGTCATAGCATAACTGTCGCATGCTCGTCAGAGCTGAGAGGAGAAAGAGGAGAGTGCTTTTAGTCTGAATTGATCAGTCTTGCGATTGGCGGCCATGTTTTAAAGGTGAAGTGAATTTAAATTCCCCACAGCCCCATTTCTCCCTCTTTCCACTCCTCTCTCTCTCTCCCCCTCTCACTCTCTCACTCTCTCACTCTCTCTCCTCCTCCCTGTCTCTTTCCCATTTACTGTCTTTCTCCCTCTTTCTCTGTCTTACTTTCCCCTCGCTTTCCCTCTCCCTTTCTCTCTCCCTCTGTATCTGTCTCTGCTCTATCTCTCTCCCTCTCCCCCTCTCCTTTTTTTCTGTTACTGCCACTCTGTCTCTCTTTCTCTGTCTTTCCCTGCTCTCTCTCTCTCTGTCTCAGTCTCTCTCTGTCTCTCTGTCTGTGTCTCTCTGCTCTATCTCTCCCTGCTCTATCTCTCTTTCGCTCACTCTCCCTCTCCACCATCTGTGTTTCTCCATCTCGTCGGACTCTCTTGCGTTGAAAGTAAGCGTTCATCGCAGTGCGCTCCCCCCCCCCCCTTCGGTAGCCTGCTCAGGGTGGTAAAGCTGTTTCCTGGAGGGCTGGATTAATAACGAAATCGCACCGAGCGTTCTGCTCATTCCGGTCAGCTGCTGTGGAGAGAGCCATTTAAGGCTGTTTACTGCAGGAAGCTCAACAGGCTTTTCCCTCCTTTTTCATTTATTTATCTCTCCTCAGAATACAGCCTGGCCACTAGGTGGTGCTGTGCTTGTGCTGTGGGCGGGACGGTGAGCAATCGCGCTCGCTAATGAACCGTGAAAAAGTGACGAGCGCACCACTGTAACCCTGTGCTTGCTGAGATTACAGGGAAAATTTGAATTCAATAAAAAACTTTATTGTTTTTTTTTTTATGAAACTACTTCCCCTAAGGCTGGGATTTTGACAGCGTGTGATGTTACCCGTTTGGGGGAAGGGGGGGTGCCGTTTGCCACCGAGCACAGATTGAGCTCCTGTGATTCGTGGGCTGGCCGTGGGTTGCAAATTAAACATCGGAGCGCGGTGGGCTTTGATGGAACACATCCCTCCTGTTCAGTCCTTCGGCTGCCTGGTTTAATGGGAACAGTGGCTCCGAATTTAATCTTTCGGCTGGAAGCTCAGAGACTCTTTTAAAGTGGGGGGTGGGGGGGGCACAACTCCAGGTCCCGGAGAGGCCTGGTCTGCGTGCTGGTTTTTGTTCCAACCAGTTACCCCTGCTTTAGCATTCTGACAGCCCTATAAAACTACACTGGTTCCCTCGAGCACAGTAAACTGTTTAGGGTATGCTAGCAGTCCGCGGCTGTAGCTGGCGCTTATACAAAGGTGCTTATACAGATCAAGATAGGATCGAGCTAATTAAGTAATTAAGGGAAGAAGTTGGCACAAAATCCCGAAACGGATCGGCCTCTTGTTGCGCACCCCTGCTTTACCGTTTGCGTCGCGCTGAAGACGAATCTCACTGCTGTACGGGGCGAGGTCCCGGCTGTGGCAGAGAGCGGGTGAAGTTCTGGGGTGTGGGCGGCCATACGCCAGGGGGTCATAGGTTCTAACGCTGGACCTGATGCAGCTGCTGCACTCTAGAACAGGAGTTGTGACCAAGTGGTATTCATAGGAGCTAATAAGGGATGTCATTTATTAGTATGGTGTTTTTAGTTTTTTTTAAATTACTTGAATATAGCTTTTAGTCAACTAAAAATAAAATTATGAACCTACAATAGGAGAGGTTTCTTTTATTTCTCTGTCATTGATATCTTATTTTTTTTGTTTGTTTACATTTCAATTTAAAAAAAAAAAATTTTAAACCCTTGATTTTTTAATTTGGAATAGTCTATATTATTAGTGTGTCTGTCCCTTTAAGGCAGAGTTATTGTATTTGGGTCTGAAAACTTCTGTCACAAACAGTTTTTCACCTTGCGGGATCTCCAGCTGAGCTGTGCGGTGGGTGCGTCATGGCGATGCGTTACCCCGAGCGTGGGGTGCGTCACTCACACCGAAACGCCGTGTTTTAGCAGGACGGGCCAGATGCCCCAAAAGTGGCCCTGTCACCCACATCTCGGTTCATACAGGAGCGTCATTAAGAGGCGTCAACAGCTATTGTGCGATCCTAAGAGTTAGCGCTTGTCACTGAGCAATTGTTACTGAGAAAATGACGGAGCAACTTTTCGCCGCCTTGTTTTTAAAATTTTTTTTCTCTCCACTGTTTCCTCCCAGAACTGGACATTCCAGAGGCCAGAATCGCGGAGGTCCACAACATCGTCCACCGGCTGCCCGAGAAGAACAGGCAGATGCTGGATTTACTCATGAAACACCTGGCAAAGTAGGTCCGACTTTACACCCACTTTACTCCAGCTTTACACCCACTTTACTCCAGATTTACACCCACTTTACTCACACTGTACTCCCACTTTACTCCAGCTTTACACCCACTTTACTCCAGATTTACACCCACATTACTCACACTGTACTCCCACTTTACTCCAGCTTTACACCCACTTTACTCCAGATTTACACCCACATTACTCACACTGTACTCCCACTTTACTCCAGCTTTACACCCACTTTACTCACACTTAAACTTAAGCTTTACTCACACTTCGCTCACTCTTTACTCCATTAAAAATCCCTCACTGAGTGTGAAGCGATACGATGCTGGAGACTGAGCTGAACACTGTCTTCAGCAGTGATGACGGCAACACTTAAGTAGTCTCACCTGTTTGCGTCGCTTTCTCGAGCTTTGCTCGTTACTCTTAATTGGGCCCAGGGATTTTGCGTGCCGTGTGTCAGTGTTGACGGTTAATTAGCCTGTCTTCGACTCTTCAGAGAAGAATTCCGGTCAGTTTCCCTCCCAAAAAGTAACGGAAGTCTTCAAGGGGCGGGTCTACGCTGTCCTGAGGTAAACGGAGCTTGCCGTGTGCATGGATCTCTGAACTGAAGGAAAATCGTTTAAACAGAGGATGAAGCAGCTTGCTGTGCGCATGGGTCCCTTAACCCTCTGAGTGGCTTTCTTCCGGTCCCTAACGCAGTGCATCTACAGAGTCCAGCCCTAACGCAGTGCATCTACAGAGTCCAGCGCATCCTCTGGGTACCCAGCGCATTAACGCTGCACACTTTACTTTTTAATAGATCGTGCCTCCCGATTCGCCGCTATTTATTCGCCGTTTTTTGATTGCACGTATGAGTGGTTTTTTTTTGCTTTATGGGTTGTAATCGCGCGTTACTAAGAAACCGTTTGTTTTGTGCTCTGGATGAGATCATCGGCAGATTTGCATTAAAGTGCGAAATGGAATCTAATCCAATCCAGTGCGAGCGTGCGCTCTGGTGTGATGAAGATCCGTTTACGGCTAGCGCCTTGCTGTCATTAATATGAGTGTCGCTTGATTACGCTAGACTAAGTGCATGGGAATATTTCATAAGATGGTCTATTAAACAAGATGAGAAACACAATAATTAGATATTTTCCCAAGCAGCAACAGTGGCAAAAAAAATGACATCACCTTTTTAAACTTGATGGAACTCTTAATCATCCTCGAAAATATAATTCCTGTTCCTCCCTCAAAACACCGTTTTCATCGTTGTGTTTTGTAGTGTTATTAGTGACGGGTGTCTCTTTTTCTCTTAATTAGTCCTTTCTCGTGCTCGTAATGAGAACGCGTAGTACGGCACAGGCTAATTATGTGATGATGTTTCGGCGAACGTGTCATGATCTCTTACGATAATTGCCGCACAACAAGAGAAGAGGCGGGTTTCCTGTGTTCTCTTTTGCAGTCTCTCCGTCGTGGCGGTCCGTCCGCCGTAGGGTGTGTGATCGAGTTCGACCTGAGTACGAGTGCGGACGATGTGATGGGGTTTGTGTGTGGTGTTGGTAGGGTGTGGGGCAGTGAGATCTGTGTATGAACGCAGACGATGTGATGAGGTTTGTGTGTGGTGTTGGTAGGGTGTGGGGCAGTGAGATCTGTGTATGAACGCAGACGATGTGATGAGGTTTGTGTGTGGTGTTGGTAGGGTGTGGGGCAGTGAGATCTGTGTACGAGTGCGGACGATGTGATGAGGTTTGTGTGTGGTGTTGGTAGGGTGTGGGGCAGTGAGATCTGAATGTGAATGCTGATGTTGTGATGAGGTTTACCGTATGTGTGGTGCGGTAGGGTGTGTGACAGGGTTAGGGTGTGTGTGACAGGGGTAGGGTGTGTGACAGGGTTAGGGTGTGTGACAGGGTTAGGGTGTGTGACAGGGTTAGGGTGTGTGACAGGGTTAGGGTGTGTGACGGGTTAGGGTGTGTGACAGGGTTAGGGTGTGTGACAGGGTTAGGGTGTGTGACAGGGGTAGGGTGTGTGACAGGGTTAGGGTGTGTGACAGGGTTAGGGTGTGTGTGACAGGGTCAGGGTGTGTGACTGGGTTAGGGTGTGTGACAGGGGTAGGGTGTGTGACGGGTTAGGTGGTGACAGGGTTAGGTGTGTGAAGGGGTAGGGTGTGACAGGTTAGGTGTGCAGGTTAGTGTGTGAGGGTTAGTGTGTGTGACAGGTCTGCGTGTGTTTTACGGGCCTCTGTCTCTCCGGCGCGTTCTTTGGCCGACGAGCCTGCCGCGTTACGATTGGCATCCTCCGCGTGGAATGTGGAGCGGTAAATCCGAACGCATCGCTGGCGCGCGCGGGTCTGGGGTTGCCCCGCCCCTTTTTTACGGCAACGCCGTGGAAACCACCGGAAAGGAAAGGGAAGCGTGCGGGAGAAACGCGGCATCCGCAAGGTTTTTTTCTTTTTTCTTTTTTTTTTTAAAATGAGCGGCCCATTTCCACCTGCCCCCCCCCCCCCCCCGCCGCCGCGCCCCCCCCCGGACATGCAATAGTCCACACGGCGATGAGCGGTCAGACAGCAGAACCAGTCTCAGATTTTTTTCTCCTTTTCTTTTTTCCTCTCCCAGTGCTGGAAACTGCCTCCCACATAACCAACTGTCAGAGCAGCAGAGAGGATGTGGAATTAGCAGCAGTGTCACTCTGGGCAGAAAGAGAGAGAGTGAGAAAGAGAGAGAGAGAGAGAGAGAAAGAGAGACCGCTTGTGACTAAAGGAGGAGAAGAAAGAGGACGTCGACGAGCTCACACACACACAGCGCTGATTTTCTCACCAAACTGGCATCCGGGCCGTGTGCAAATAGTTTATCTGACAACGCTAATTAATGAGGTGGCACAGTTAGCCGGGGAGGTTCACTTCTTCATCCGTAGACCTTTGGCTGCATGTTTTTGGACCGTGGGAGAGGGGAAACCCACGTGTGCACGGGGGGGGGGAATGTGCGAACCTCCCATCGAACCTGGAAACCTCGGCGACGGAGGCGGGTTTCAGGAGTGGCTGCAGGCTAACGGCTAACGGCCGCTAACGGCTCTCCCTGTAGCCCGGGTCGCGCTCCGATCCGGTTCCCGTTCCTGGCGGGGGGAGGGAGGGGAGGGGGGGCGGTGCGCTCCTTCTGTTTTCCCGTCCGGCGCTTTCCGTCCCTTTTCAGCGGGAAGAAAGCTGAGAAAGGTCAGCCCTGCGGTGTTCGGCGGTCTGGCACTAATGTGGCGCTGGCTGAGGGAGCACTGTGGGTGGGGCGAGGGTGGTGGTGGTGGGGGGGGCGGTGGTGGGGGGGTGGTGAGAGGGGGGGCTCCGCGCTGCAGCGGCTTGTTCCTTATCGCTGTGGCGCACTGCTCCAGTGTTCCTCCCCCACCGCGGTTTATCTCTGACCTCACTCTGCCACCCACCCCCCCCACCCCCCCACCACCAGCAGAACCTGATGACCGCAGCCAACCCTCCGTGGTTTATCTCTGACCTGACTCTGCCTTACCCCCCCGCCCTCCACCAACCCCACCCACCCCCCACAGCGTGGCCAGCCACCACCAGCAGAACCTGATGACCGTGGCCAACCTGGGCGTGGTGTTCGGCCCCACCCTGCTGCGGTCGCAGGAGGAGACGGTGGCCGCCATCATGGACATCAAGTTCCAGAACATCGTCATCGAGATCCTGATCGAGAACCACGAGAGGGTGAGGATCTGGGCCCGGCAGACACACCGCCTGCAGATACCGTCGCTTCCTGTTTCGGCAGCGGCCTCCCGACCACGTTCCTGGAGATCGACCCGGTTGTAGGGTTTCACTCCAACCCTGAGAAAGCGCTTCTCATTCAACAGCTAGAGCAGGGCTGCCCAACCCTGTTCCTGGAGATCTACTGTCCTGTAGGTTTTCACTCCGGCCCTAAGAAAGTGCTTCTCATTCAACAGCTAGAGCAGGGCTGCCCAACCCTGTTCCTGGAGATCTACCATCCTGTAGGTTTCCACTCCAACCCTAAGAAAGTGCTTCTCATTCAACAGCTAGAGCAGGGCTGCCCAACCCTGTTCCTGGAGATCTACCATCCTGTAGGTTTCCACTCCAACCCTAAGAAAGTGCTTCTCATTCAACAGTTAGAGGAGGGCTGCCCAACCCTGTTCCTGGAGATCTACCCGCCTGTACAGTTTCTCTCCAACGGTGACAAACCTACACCTCATTCAACAGCTAGAGATGCTGCTGATAAGCTGAACCAGGTGTGTCACCTTAGGGTTGGAGTGAAAACCTACAGGACGGTAGCTCTCCAGGAACAGGGTTGGGATCCTCTGAAGCAATGGTGTTAGAGTCCCTGAGCAAACTCAGATCTTTTTAACAAAAAATAAAATAAAATAAATAAAATCTTTTTTCCCCCACATCAACATTTTTACTGTTTCATCACGTTATTGCCATACCCGAGTAGTACTCAATGTGGGATGTCCATGTGGACATTGAACTTGTGTCCAAATTATGTGTCATTTTAAGGTCAGCGATATTTTCAGCATTTTGAATGCATGTCGGCTGGCATCATAATACGTTATGAGAAAGAATAAAAAAATGATAAACGATAATATAATATGCAAAAATAGATACAAGTAAGTTGTATAACCAAGAATAGCAGTAATAAATATAGTTACCAAAAGCAGGTCGAACACCAGAAGGTGTTAGAAAACTTTTGTTCATTTTACATAAAAACTGTCTGGGGAAATTGGAACTAAACACTAGAACTGAAATAATATATTTTTTTTAAGTGAGCTAAATTCACCGACTAAGATGAGGACCGTATTAAAACGGAATAGTACATTCAGCGTATTGAATAGTACATTCAGTGTACTTCAGCTTTTTTCCGTGTAAGCGCACAACGCTATAATTCGGCTTCTAGAGTTGCACAAATATAACGGCAGCTCTAATTTAAATCGAGTGCACTACGAACGGTTAAATTATTGTTTTTTTTTTTTTTGAAAGTCGTTATCTCTGAAGATCTCCGTACCTCAGAAACCGGCGGCACAAATCCCGCGTGCCATTATTTCCATTTGCTGATTGGTCCCGCGACTCGGCCGACGTTCCGACCGCGTTTGGGCGAATCTCAGATACGGACCGGCCGCCGGTAATGAAACGCTTTCCCGAGCGCGCGTCCGCAATCTTCCCCCCGCTCGCGACGCTTTTAAATCGTTCCTTTTTTGAGTAATGTTTTTTTTTTCCCCCCTCGTCCACATTCGAGCGACAATTTGTGTCCCCCGCAATCACACACAAACCCCCCTGACTGGGGGGGGGGGGGCATGCCGCTATTACAGGCGTTCTGCTTTGATTTCATCTGCGCTCTACTGCAGCCGGAACAGAAGATTCAAAAGCAGAATTATATACGCGTGTATGTTTATGTATATTGAAGAGCGCTTTTTTTTTTTTTTTTTTTGGGATGTCAAGCTCAGCAGCTCAGGAAAACCACGATGTGGTTTTGGGGGGGGGGGGGGGGAAGTGGTCCGGACCTCGCTCCCCGTGTTTTGGCTGAGTCACGCGCCCCGACAGGCCGGGAAACGCAACCTGAAGGGTTCCTGGCCCGTTGTCAGAGTGCGGGAGGGGGGCGGGGCTGAACCCCCCCGAACCCCCTCCACCAATCGCGGGGGAAAGGGGCGGAGTCAGTTCCCCAGCAGGCGGATGAATGCAGTGACTGTAACCCTGGTCTCGTGCCTGCAGTCTGGGCGTGTGTACGAGGTACAGTAGAGAGAAACACATGGAGGGCTTTCAGCAGAGCTGTCTGAGTTGTGTCTGAATTCTGTCCGAATTTTTATAAAATGGAGAACGGTAGAGATTTCCTGCAGGAAGGCTGGAGTCGCTGAGACTCTCCTTTAAGATGGCCGCAGGTCGGGTTTTGCCCGCGTCTCTGAAACCTGGGAGGGAAATTGACCGGCGGCTGTCCCGTTGTCCCCCTCCCGCTCCAGATCTTCAAGGACCCGCCCTCGAACTCCCAGAACCACCCCCTCCGCAGACGCAGCACGGAGACCAAGCCCCCCTCCTGCAGCGAGAGGCCCCTCACCTTCTTCCACACGCCCCCGCCCGCCGAGAAAGGTGAGGCCTCACCTGGACACGCCCCCCCCTCACCCTCCCTGTTTGTCACCGCTGTGACGTCACAGCGTCCCTTATTTGTGTGATTGATTATCTGCGTGTGAAGCAGGGTGTTGCTGTAAGGGAGTGTGTGTCAGTCGCCCTGCCCAGTATAAATAAAGGTTTAAATAAAGAAAATGGATAAGAAAATGAGCCCTCTTTGATTGAACTGTCCCCTCTGTGTCTGTGGTTCTCCAGCGAAGCGGAGCAGCCTGGCTCTGAACTCCAGTGTGGACTCGGTCCTCACCCACGGCTCGGTCAACTCCAACAGCACCCAGGGCCGGGCCCACCAGAACAGCCTGACGGGCAGCGAGCCGGACCTGGACGGGGCCCCGGTGGGGAAACAGCCCCGGCCAAACTCCCTGTGAGTACCGCCAAATCCGCCATCTCCCAGATCAGCCCAAACTCCCTGTGAGTACCGCCATCTCCCCATCAGCCCAAACTCCCTGTGAGTACCGCCATCTCCCCGATCAGCCCAAACTCCCTGTGAGTACCGCCATCTCACAGACCAGCCCAAACTCCCTGTGAGTACCACCATCTCCCTGATCAGCCCAAACTCCCTGTGAGTACCGCCATCTCACAGACCAGCCCAAACTCCCTGTGAGTACCGCCATCTCACAGACCAGCCCAAACTCCCTGTGAGTACCGCCATCTCCCCCATCAGCCCAAACTCCCTGTGAGTACCGCCATCTCCCCGATCAGCCCAAACTCCCTGTGAGTACCGCCATCTCCCCCATCAGCCCAAACTCCCTGTGAGTACCGCCATCTCCCCGATCAGCCCAAACTCCCTGTGAGTACCGCCATCTCCCAGATCAGCCCAAACTCCCTGTGAGTACCGCCATCTCCCCGATCAGCCCAAACTCCCTGTGAGTACCGCCATCTCACAGACCAGCCCAAACTCCCTGTGAGTACCGCCATCTCCCCGATCAGCCCAAACTCCCTGTGAGTACCGCCATCTCCCCGATCAGCCCAAACTCCCTGTGAGTACCGCCATCTCACAGACCAGCCCAAACTCCCTGTGAGTACCGCCATCTCCCAGACCAGCCCAAACTCCCTGTGAGTACCGCCATCTCACCCATCAGCCCAAACTCCCTGTGAGTACCGCCATCTCCCACATCAGCCCAAACTCCCTGTGAGTACCGCCATCTCTCCGATCAGCCCAAACTCCCTGTGAGTACCGCCATCTCCCTGATCAGCCCAAACTCCCTGTGAGTACCGCCATCTCACAGACCAGCCCAAACTCCCTGTGAGTACCGCCATCTCCCCGATCAGCCCAAACTCCCTGTGAGTACCGCCATCTCAGAGATCAGCCCAAACTCCCTGTGAGTACCGCCATCTCAGAGATCAGCCCAAACTCCCTGTGAGTACCGCCATCTCAGAGATCAGCCCAAACTCCCTGTGAGTACCGCCATCTCAGAGATCAGCCCAAACTCCCTGTGTGTACCGCCATCTCCCCCATCAGCCCAAACTCCCTGTGAGTACCGCCATCTCTCAGACCAGCCCAAACTCCCTGTGAGTACCGCCATCTCACAGACCAGCCCAAACTCCCTGTGAGTACCGCCATACTGCCATATCTCAGATCAGGGAAGGTTCCCTCTCAGTACAGGTCCCATGTCCTGTTTATGGCAATGTTATGTATGCTTTACGGCAATATAATGTGTGTACCATATTACCAGAAATAGCAGGTATCGAGTACCCCCTGCAAACAAAAACATTCAGCTCTGTTCTCCTATTCTGCTCACCATTATTAACCATTATTAGCATGTAAACAGGAGTAGTAGGGACCCACTTCTTCTGTAGGCGTATATAAACAGGTTCATCACATTATTGTCTTACAGTAATTGCAGTATTGAGAGTATCTTCAGTATTCTCTGCATGTAGGCAGGGTTATTTAACACTCTAAACTGTGAGGTCACAAATATGTGATTAGAACATTCTCAGCTGAACATTCTAATGCTGATGTAACAGTCACCGGTGGAGACCGGTGGAGTTCTAGAACTCACTCATTTAGAATGTTGAGAAAAGGAAAAGAAAGAAAAAAACATTCCGGAAAAAAACAAAAACGTTACTCTTCAAAGGGTTTCCGAATCAGACGGGGTTTCTGAGCGTGAGTGCGGTCTGCCGCGGTTTTTCCAGAGCGGGCCGGCGGGCCGAAGGCGCTTTCATCCCTTTCATGTGCTGCTGGGCGAGTGCTGGAGAAGTTAGGAGAGAGGGAGAGAGAGGGAGGGAGAGAGAGGGAGAGGGAGAGGCAGGCGCGTGTTCCCGTGCGCACCACTCACACGGCTCGTCCATTAGGGCTCTGCTGCTGGGCGCCAGACGCCGGGGTACAAATGGATTTTTGAGCCGTCGCTCGCGGGCCGTTTCGGCCACACTTAATTCCTCTCTGTGAGGAGGGGAAGGGAAGCAAATGGAGGAGAGAGATTACAGGGAGGGAGGGAGGGAGCGAGGGAGCGATGGGGGAAGAAAAGAGAGCGAGCGAGATGTCGACAGAGAGGGAGGGAGAGAGGGAGGTAGACTGGAAAGATATAATTTCCCCCCCCCCACGTAAAATATGTATCTGGTGTACGTACCCCCAGGTAAAATACATATTTGGTGCATCTACCCACACATAAAATACATATCTGGTGCATCTACCCCCACATAAAATACATATCTGGTGTTTGTAATGAATGTGCAGTGTTGAATTAAAATGTCAGCACAGGGCATTGCCACCTCCAGTATGAAATATCTGTGCCAAAACAAACTAGGTTGAACACGCTAGCAAGCCGACTGTCACACAGTCCACTGCATCTTCTGAACCCTTTCCTGGCTAAACGTCCGTGTTTTTCTTTTTCCGCAAGTGCGTTGTCAGACCAGTGCTAGCTTGTTGTCTGTTGCAGGCATTCCAAGGGGAAAATGTAATCTGCTGCGTAATTATCTTGCTGTAAACACACACACACTCTGTAAGCCGTCTGCCTTCGGCCAGAGCTGAGCATTCTTACTTATCTTGGAGAGAAAGCGCGTTTACAAAACAGGACATGAAACTCCTGACAGACTTCGGCGGTGGTGTATGGAGGGAATGCTGTCCAATTTGTCTGCAAGGCAATAACAGTGATCGTGGAGTGTGCCTTCACGAGGCTTTTTTGTGGCCGTTCCATGTCTGGCTTAGGCCAACTGTCATGTTTTTGAAAACGAGTACCGTCTTTTGATTGGTCGGTGCCAAGTCGATGAGTGGCAGCAGCATGTGCTGGCTCCTCCCATTTTGAAGTCTGGCTCTTATCCCATCTCTACACTAAAGGACCTCATTTATACACCAGCATGTATGCTGATGACGAGCAGCTGAGAATCTCTTGCAGAATTTTTTTTTCTAGCAGAAGTAATAGAAATTGTCAGTTCTAATCATACCAGAAAAACGTAATTCTTATTTCAAAAGTAATCTTCGTTATTTGCTAGATTGCCTGCCTGAGGTCCGATTCCTTTTTATTTCCCTATTATGTAACATGACTCTTTCTGCTAAATTCATGCCAAGCAGGAAATTGTAGTTATCATTTGTCGACAGTAAGTCTTAGGTGCAAAGACAGATGCTTTAAAATGTGTGTGTCTGTCTTTGTGTGTGTGTGTGTGTGCGTGTGTGTGTCTGTGCGTATGTGTGTGTGTGGGGGGGGGGGTTATGAATTTTCAAGTATGCAAATATTTATTTCAGTCGTACGAAAGATGATTTTGTTTCTCGGATAACAAATTTGCTTGGTGTGTGAGTCACAGTTTGAGGCAAAGTTCACTCATTACCAATCCAGTAGGCTTTGCTTAATTTTTTAATTTGATTTATTTTAGATTTAAATTAATTTTTTTAGCATGAGCTTTTTTTGGTGAAAAGCAGAGCAGTTGGAAACTGCTTCAGGGAGGGATGTGCGTTAGCCTGGTGTTCCAGGTCCTGTGGTATAAAAGGTACATTAGCCTGGTGTTCCAGGTCCTGTGGTATAAAAGCTACGTTAGCCTGGCGTTCCAGGTCCTCTGGTATAAAATCTACGTTAGCCTGGCGTTCCAGGTCCTGTGGTATAAAAGCTACGTTAGCCTGGTGTTCCAGGTCCTGTGGTATAAAAGCTACGTTAGCCTGGTGTTCCAGGTCCTGTGGTATAAAAGCTACGTTAGCCTGGTGTTCCAGGTCCTGTGGTATAAAAGCTACGTTAGCCTGGTGTTCCAGGTCCTGTGGTATAAAAGCTACGTTAGCCTGGTGTTCCAGGTCCTGTGGTATAAAAGGTACATTAGCCTGGTGTTCCAGGTCCTGTGGTATAAAAGCTACGTTAGCCTGGTGTTCCAGGTCCTGTGGTATAAAAGCTACGTTAGCCTGGTGTTCCAGGTCCTGTGGTATAAAAGGTACATTAGCCTGGTGTTCCAGGTCCTGTGGTATAAAAGCTACGTTAGCCTGGTGTTCCAGGTCCTGTGGTATAAAAGCTATGTTAGCCTGGTGTTCCAGGTCCTCTGGTATAAAAGGTACATTAGCCTGGTTTTCCAGGTACTGTGGTATAAAAGCTATGTTAGCCTGGTGTTCCAGGTCCTGTGGTATAAAAGCTATGTTAGCCTGGTGTTCCAGGTCCTCTGGTATAAAATTTATGTTAGCCTGGTGTTCCAGGTCCTGTGGTATAAAAGCTATGTTAGCCTGGTGTTCCAGGTCCTCTGGTATAAAATTTATGTTAGCCTGGTGTTCCAGGTCCTCTGGTATAAAAGGTACTGAGGAACTCTCCGGAAGGTTCACGGCTTCTCCTCTCACATTCCTGCCTGTCTTTCCCGTTTCTCGCGGTCTGCTTCACTGGGAAGAGCACTGTAAATCCGCCCGGAATTATGCCCTTGCAAAAAAAAAGAAAAAAAAGAAAGAAAGAAAAAAGCCCCTGGTGACTGGGCCCTAAAGCATGATCTTGGAAGGCTGTCACAGAAATATTTTATTCCCCCCCCCGCCATGAGAGATTAATCGCTCCCTGAACATGTCGAAGCTTGCCCAACAGTCTCAAGACCAGCAGTCTCTATTGCTTTGATCTTCCAGGGCCTTATTTTATTTATTTATTTTTTGCTTTGTCCAATACAGTCGGCCTGTAGAGCCGATGATTTTGATACGCTTTTTAAAAAAAAAATTTTTTTTTACCTTTAAACTTTATTCGACCTTTATCTATGGAGGGAGGTCCTACTGAGACACTAAGGTCTTTTTTTCCAGACACAATTAGAAGACACAATCTTAAAACGCAACAAATAAACATTGTGAGTTACGACAGAATAATACAAGAAGCAAGTAGACAACACGTCCACATTATGAGAGCTTAATGTGTATATATAGGGGCTGTGGACCCGGCTTCGTCCCGGGAGGTTGGGTTCAGAGACCCGGCAGTCGTCTTCCGATAAATCAGCATCAACTCAATCACACGGCTTAATCATGGCCGATCAATGCAAAGATCGATAGCCTCTCCTTCCCCCGAGCAGTGAAGGATGAGGAGGACATTAAACAAGGCCGAACCCAATCCCCCCTCCGCCCCCCCTTTCCCATCCCCAACGAGGGTGACTCCTCCCCCCCCCGACACAGCCAGAAGAAGCGCGCCAGGGACTGGGGGGACGTGGCAGAATTCACAAACCCGTGAAACTTTCGGCAACGCGGGGGGAAAAGATCCACAAACGCTGGCAGCGTTTGCGGCCCCAAGAGAGCGCGCTGGGTTTTATCAGTGCGTAAACGTTCCGGCAAACTCGTAAAAGGCTTTAGGAACACACGCAGTGTTTAAAACCAGTATTTACAAAAGAAGAGAGCATTGTTTCATTGGGGGGGGGGGGACATAAATGTAGGAGCAAATTAAAGACCCAATAAATTAAAGTGAATAGTAATAAAAACTGATGCGATCCACAAACACTGGATGTGGATGTGTGGATGGCACTGTCTAGAAGGCCTGCCTGCCTGCCTGCCTGCCTGCCTTCTAGACAGTGCCGTCCACACATCCACATCCAGTGTTTCTGCGTAGAAACCTGACGGAAAAATTCTCAGCCCTCCATATTTTCCGTAAATTCTCGCGTTAATCTCACGTTAATATGACACATGGAAATCCAGTACATTACATTTTTACAGTAGTTGGTGTAGTATTTTTTTTTTTGTTGTTTCGCAGACATAGTCTCTCATTCTAGGAGCGTTGGGGGCTCAGTGGTAGAGCTCTCGCCTGCCACGCAGGAGGCCCGGGTTCGTTTCCCGGCCAATGCTCCAAAATCCCAGCCGCTGAGGATGCGCAAGCCAGTGCATTCGCAGTGCCGGTCCCAAGCCCGGATAAATGGGAGGAGAACAGCCGAAAGAGAGAGAGAGAGAGACAGTCTCTCATTCTCCACCACACCAGTGAGTCCCAGATGCCGGTCTTAATCCGTTTAAGGCTGATAATATCCGGTGACTCTGGTGCCGTGGGGGGCCGCCGGGCCGATGGATGGTGGAGGAGTAATAGGGTAATCTGTGTTTAATCTGTCCGTGAAATCGGTGATATCCGCTCCCGTATGGTGCCCAGGGGCCCGGCAGACCGCGACCGAGGGCTATCGCGACCGATTGACGGAAGCGCGGGAAAAACCTGGGAAGCGGGATTAATTCACGGCGGCGCGAGAGAGAGAGAGAGAGAGAGAGAGAGCCTCTCGGAACTCTCGGAAGAGGGGCGGATAATTTGGAAGCGCGCTGCGTTCGAGGAAACGGCGGCTTCCCGAACTTGCGTCACGTTAGAACACAAAAGAATGTCGTCGTCATCGCTGCGCTTTTTGAATGTGAGAATTAGAGGGGTGTGAGCATCACAGGGGCCGGATACGTTGGGCGCATCAGGTTGGGGGTGGGGGTGGGGGTGGGGGTGAGGGGAGGGGTCACAAAACCAACTGGTGGATCCCCCCTTTTTAGATGGCCGGTGACCCCACCCAGATCTTTGCTGTCGCTCTTCCTCCCTCACCCAGTGGGGGAGCTCTGTCCAAAGCTTGTACTCAGCTGGCATAAACGCCCTATACCGCCGTTTGGGGTCACAACCATACCTGGGCCACACGATTCAAGTAAAAAAAAAAAAAATAAATAAAAAAAAAAAAGAATTTTGTAAGACATTTTAATTGTACAGTATTGTCATCTATGTGTCATTTTTTTGCAACGCTCACACCCCGTCATGGGAATGCTAGCGACATCGGACCTCCCCAATGACCTCCCCAAACTGTGCCAGTTTTCCAGTTCTCATTCACTCCCATTCTTGTTGTTTTGAAAACACAGCAAACTCGCCGCAAAGGATAATAAATGTGAAATACGGAAGTGAGGTGAAATATGAATACAATTAAATATTCCTTTCATTTTAGTATAAGGATAAAATGAATTGAATCTCCCTTCAATGCTTTTGAGGGTGTGGAGCTGGGTTTTGCGTGGCAATGCTGACCGTTCGGTTTTCCACCAAAGCACTTGTGAAGTTACGTAGGAGTTTTGGACTCCTCTCTTGTGAAGTGAGTGAATTTGGTTTGCAGATTTTCATTCTGTTGATCTTCTTTATCTCCCTTCTGTGGATCTGGCCTTAGTTCGCACATCCCATGGGGCTAACATGTTCTCATAAGACCAGGCTATTTATAAGTTTGTCCTCTGTAGGGGACACAAGCCTCTAGTCTCAGTATTAAGAACCATATATTCTACTGTGCTGAAACATGCACTACAAGTGACATTCAATGAAAATAAAATAAATGGTAGTTTTGAAAATATTATCACTGCGTTTATGTCATCCAAGACACTTGTATTGTATAAAAACTTATATAAAAAATATTTAAACTTTTTTTTCCAGTCAGGTCCCTGGTGGTTGTCTGAAACACTGCTTCAGTTTCTCTTCAGTAGGTGGAAGAACTGAAACAAATGTCTGTGACTGCCTTTCATATATGGCTAAAAGGAAATATGTACCCAAAAATGAAGAGATGTTTTTTTTTTTTTCCCCACAGTCTGCAGGTAATAATACAAACACCCAGACTAGGCGGCAGTGTAGTATAATGGATAATGAGTTGGTCTTGTAACCTAAAGGTCACACATTTGATTCCCAGGTAGGACACTGCCGTTGTACCCTTGAGCAAGGTACTTAACCTGCATTGCTTCAGTATATATCCAGCTGTATAAATGGTATGTAAAATTTATGTAAGTCGCTCTGGATAAGAGCGTCTGCTAAATGCCTGTAATGTAATGTAATGATTCCTGTAATTTGTAAGCGGACCCTATGAAAATTTAGATTGCTCTGAATACTGTAGCTGAGAAGAGCTCCTCTCTTGGTTAATATGGGAAATATACAAAAACCTCATATTTACACATATGAAGGTACTTTGAGAGTAAGTCAGTGCATCAACGCAATATTCATTTTTCAGCAAGTGTATCTTAGGAGACCATGCACAAAATATTTCTGTGTTTTACATACTTTGTGATACCGTAGTTAATTTGAAAAACCTTAGTATCTCAGATACTGGTGGATCACTGGATGGAAGTGTTATTGCAATACCAAAATCAGAAGACTGGATTTCCTGAACATGACAAAATCGCAAAAACATTATTTTTATTTTTTTCTTCAAAACTTACGAAAGTGAGCCAAGTTTTAGTTGGCATATATCGCCACCGCAGTGAACATATGTAACTGCATATGCATTTAACGAGAGGAAAAAGACATTTTGTTTTGCTTTAATTCGTCCCTTAAAAAGGACTCCGATCGCCCGGTGAAGTCATTATGGGATGTCGCTGCAGCCCACGCATGCACGGTCGTCCAAGCCTTCTGCTTTTTTAAACACCGGCTCATGGGAACGAGGTATCAGTTCTAAACGTTCCGTGGACATATTCTGTCAGTGAAGCTTCAGTGACCGTGTTACAGTCAGTATGCAGACTACTCTGATGGAACGGGCATAAACGTGATTATTATTATTATTATTATTTTTCTTTAAATCATGCCATGCATGCCAGTCTACATTTTTTTAAAGCTGATAACCAACTTGGCAAACTTGAGTAAAAATAGAATATGTCTTTGACCGTTCTCATCTTGGGGGGGGGGATTTGTGGGTGGAATCTCACTATTTCCTAAATATAGCATCAGTCGCTAACTTGGCAGCTCTGGTTGCAGTCCTGCCGTGCACTTAAATAGCCGGGTCAACTGCCACAAGTGACCTGTCCCTTCGGGCCAACACCAGATCTACTGTCAGGAATCTCACCCCTCCCCTCCCCCTCACCTCCCCCAGCTATCCGCTAATGAAAGCGTTTTCGGCATCTTCGGGGGCCCTGGTCTATTTCTGTGCCCTTGCGACGTCCGCCGCTTCGCTCGAATGGCTGGGGGGGGGGGGGGGAACTCGACCGGGAGGCTTCCACCTGCCCGTTTTAGCCGCTCCGATCGGTGACCGTCCGGGGGGGGGGCGAGCGGGACATATCGGACGCTCGTGTTCGGGAAGCCGCGAAGAAAAAAAAAAAACCCCACTGGAAGAAAACCCCGAAGCGTGTGTCCGCCGGGCTTTATGTGGAAAGTAGAAGGAGATCTCCTCCCCAGGACCCGTCTGCTCGCTCTCACACGGGCCGCGGCCCATGATCTCACTCTTTCCCTCTGCGCAACCGCTGCCAATTGGCAACCGTAGCGCGTGTGTGTGTGTGGGCAGAGCAGCGAGCGAGCGAGTGTGTGTGTGGGTAGGGCAGTGTGTGTGTGTGTGTGTGTGTGTATGTGCAGTGACCATCTTGCTGACCCCATTAAGGGCAGTGTGCGTGTGTGTGTGTGGGTAGAGCAGCGAGTGTGTGTGTGTGTGTGTGTGTGTGTGTGAATGTGCAGTGACCATCTTGCTGACCCCATTAAGGGCAGTGTGTGATGTCTGTGTTGCTGGCTTTTATGTGTAAGCCCTTGTAAGTGTCCTTGACTATTACATTAACAGAATTAAATGTGTGTTATTTGTATTCTGCTGCTAAGTTGGCAAAAATTCAGTCTTTTAAAGAACATTTAAAATGTGCTCTTGAACTTGGGGTGACCTTTTCACACATTACCTTTTTTGTAGCACTAATTGTATTTTTTTCCATCTAATTTCTGGGAAACATTTTGAAACATCTCCTGCAAATGTGCAGAAAATGTATTCTCACTCTCACACTCAGCCATGAAATAAAATGCTTCAGAATACCGTTTGTATTGCATTACCATGGTCAAAAAGCAGTTTGAATTAATTTCCAATAATATTCCAATACTTTATATTTGAAAATGAATTGTGACTATATTTTCAATTATGGTATTCAGTATTCAAAATATGCAGACAAAAGCTAAAAAGATAATGCAGGAGCTTGACACATGCAACTGTGAGTTAAGTTGTTTGAATCCCAGTATCAGTTTCTTTTTCTTTTTTTTTTGTGGTTGGGTCAAGCCATCGTTCTCAGTGTCAAGTTTAGATGGTGTAAATCTGGAAACAGAGCCGAGCCATTAGAGGTGACCTTTGACCTCAAACCACTGTGTGATGACACCATAATAATGCTCAGATTTCACCACCTGCTGTTTCGAAGCTCCAAATGCTATGGCCGGTACTTATACCGTCTTGCTTAATTTTTTTCAGCATGTCGATTGTGTCGACAGTGTGCGGGTCTGTTTTTGCTTGTGAAAATAACTAGTGAAGAACCGAAACGAGTACTGAAACATGCACGTGCGCGAAAATCTTTACACAGATCATCTGCGTTGCCATAACACAACAGATAACTTACTGCTGGAGCAGTGCTGTCAGATCTGGGCCCTGGTAGCAAATATTAAGGCTAAAACAGTAAAACAAATGATAATTTGTGTGTAATATTTAACATATATATTTTAACATATAACCACGTCAAGGTATATTGTGGAATGTGGTATATAGTACATGTACCAGGGTCCAAAAAGCAATAATTAAGACACATAAGACATTTTTTGAGGGAATGATGCAAAATTGTAGCTTCAGTTGTAATTGCTCATGCAACATGGCCATAGCTAGATTCTGCTAATTATGATTGTAATGCTGCTTAATTTGATCATCAGCTAACCATGTTAACTGACTTTCCTTAAACTGCAATTAACAACAATGCATTTTATAAAAGGGTTTTTTTTTTCTACTGGATAATGTGTCATTTATGCTAACAACTATTATTGCATTTTTTTAGTGATTAGGTAACATTAGTGTTAATGCTTTGTCAGTACTTTTGTATCTTTATATTGTCATGTTAACTAAGGCAGTAGTTCAACTCATTGTATTGTCAATATCAAGTATATACATTTTATGTATTTACAGCATAGTTTAAATTCTACTATTATGCTAATTATGAGTAACACTACTTTGAATGTAGAGACAAACAATGGTCTAAAACTATCAGTATATTTGTATGTTAAAATGTAGTGCATGTTTTTGCTTTCATTATACCAAATACATGGGAAGTACTTACCACGGACAAATGGAGCAAGGTGCACCATCGCGACAAAATACTGGAGCAGTGGTACTGATTTTGTTTGGCCCTTCGCAAGCCTGTAATTTATCAGTGGATGTTCTGGTTTGTTTTGATTTCTCTACGGTAGCACTTTGGCTGCGGCACCGCTACCAGGCTAATTACATGTTTAAGCTCTGTGTACGTTTCACGAAGGTACACACTGCACATCTCCTCCATCCCCCTGTTGTGTAGATACAGTGGAGCTTAAACAGCTCAGAGGTGATTTTGTTGTCTGAGGCTGTTGCTGTAGTCTGTCAGGCATCGTTTGCTGGCCGACGGCTTGGATGACTGACTGCGGTAGGATGGTGCACTGCGGACACGTGCGCTGAAAAAAAAAAGAGCCGGCTGACTCCTCCCTCCCCCTGCCCTTCCCCCAATCGCAGTGCCTAAAACTTTCTTCCCCCTGCATTAACTCTTTAAGGGCGTGAGATCACGAATGTGCGATTAGAATGTTCTCGGCTGATGTAACGATCGCTACTGGTGACTGAGAGCAGTGGGGGTTCTAGAACACTGACTTCTGAAATTCTGAAAGAACATTCCGAGGTGCCCACCCCTTCAGAGGCGTAAACGAACGCACACCCATGTCAGAGCCGGAGCTGGAGCAGGAGCAGGGGCAGGGGCAGGGAGTCCGGGGTGGCGGACCGCCTTGCGTCAAACAGAGTGAACAACAGAAACAAACAGGCAGACCTTTACCGGTGTTCCCAGCCACATTCTATCAATAGAATCTCTCAATGGTTTCCATGACAACAGATCCCCCACTGCCCCAGTAGTCACAGTCTGTCCGCGGTTCGAGAGCACGCTCTGGGATGACTGGATTGGATTAGCGTGGGGGGGGACAGTGGGGAGGGGGTGTGAGGATTCGCACCCTGATCCCGCGGTTCGCAGGGCCTCTCTTACCCCTCACGCCCGCACGCGCCCGTCCGTGCGTCCACGTGCTCACGCGCAGGGAATGCGCCGCATTACACATGCGTGCCCACAATGCGCCGTCCTGTCTCTC